>NC_053160.1:48711474-49011474 GCF_016835505.1 Polypterus senegalus | reverse complement strand
TCAATGTGCCTGGAGACATGAACTTAATTAGACAACAGAGACTCACATAAAGTGTTCAGTGAACTATAGCTAATTGGTCACTTGTTTTTTTGTAACAAAATGAAAATTCAAATCTCAGGTCTTGGCAACATCAGTGACTTTTAGAATAAATAGTAAATGAAAGACATACATTAAGCTAATGTACAGCAGGTACTTCTTTGTTGGTAAACATGTTCTCTCCCTTTCCCATCACAGCTCCCAGAAGACTCCCCACGAGGGCAATTGACTCTGACTGTCCATGCTGGAGCACTATAAGACCTGGGCTTCCAGTATAGGGGGCATCAATTACCAAACAGAACTAACCAAAGGATGGAGCTCTCTTCCGAACAAGACACATGCCAAAAGACAGCTAAATCTCGCCTTCCAAGGCTGTTTTCTTTGCACCTAATACGTACAGTTTTGATTGCACTATCAAATGCTATTTTGTTTTCATTCATTAGAAGTAAATGGGATGCCAAGACTGGAACCCCCAATTTTTGTATCTCCAGGCTGTGTCATTCTCCCACTCAACCACAGTGATTATAAGTCATATGTGGTTACTGGCATGCAGTGACAAGGAGTGAACAAAAGTGCATAGTTTTAAGCTGATCTGAGATTTATAAAAGGAACTTGGCATGGCATGTGCCATACATATGGTTTTATAAATGTGATTTTTTTTTTTTTTTGTACATCATTTTTGTCTTTTGAGCGTTAACAAAATTTAAGTGTGGAATACAAGCAGGATTTTATAGATGAGTCCCCAATCATCAATAGCACCTGATGACCCCAATTCTCTTGATTCACTAACACAATGTCTGACTTGTATCTCAGAATGGATGAATAGTAACTTTCTCAAGTTAAATAAAGAGAAATCTGAAATCTTAGTGATTGGCAATAATGGATACAATGAGGCTATTAGAAATAAACTGGATACATTAGGATTAAAAGTCAAGACGGAGGTAAAAAGCTTAAGGGTAACTGTTGACTGTAATCTAAATTTTAAATCACATATTAATCAGATCATTAGGACAGCATTTTTTCACTTAAGAAACATAAGTAAAGTTAGACCGCTTATATCACTGAAAGATGCTGAGAAATTAGTTCACGCGTTTGTTTCAGTAGACTAGATTACTGTAACGCACTCCTCTCAGGACTACCCAAAAAAGACATAAATTGTTTGCAACTAGTGCAGAATGCAGCTGCTAGAATCCTAACTAGGAAAAGAAAATCCGAACACATTTCTCCAGTTTTAATGTCACTACACTGGTTACCTGTGTCATTCAGGATTGACTTTAAAATTCTGCTTATGGTTTATAAAGCCTTAAATAATCTCGCCCCATCTTATATATCGGAATGTCTGACACCTTATATTCCAAATCGTAACCTCAGATACTCAAATGAGTGTCTCCTTATAATTCCAAGAACAAAACTTAAAAGAAGTGGTGAGGCGGCCTTCTGCTGCTATGCACCTAAAATCTGGAATAGCCTGCCAATAGGAATTCGCCAGGCTAATACAATGGAGCACTTTAAAACACTGCTGCAAACACATTACTTTAACATGGCCTTCTCATAACTTCGCTGTAATTCAAATCCTGATACTCTGTATATCCAACTCATTATAATAACTATTCATGGTGGCTCTAAAATCTGTACTAACCCCTACTCTCTCTTCTGTTTCCTTTTCCGGTGTCCTACTCAAAGCACCGTGATGTTCCAACAATGATGGATGGATTAAAAGCCAGAAGTCTGCATGACCATCATCATTAAGTCCATCCGTGAGAACCCTAAATACAAAGAGGACTATTTCATTTATGTTAGGTAGAATGTCCAGAGGGGACTGGGCGGTCCCGTGGCCTGGAACCCCTGCAGATTTTATTTTTTTCTCCAGCCGTCTGTAGTTTTTTTGTTTTTTCTGTCCACCCTGGCCATCGGACCTTACTCCTTTTCTATGTTAACTAATGTTGTCTTACTTTAATTTCTTATTTTGTCTTTTATTTTTCTTTTCTTCATTATGTAAAGCACTTTAATCTACTTTTTGTATGAAAATGTGCTATATAAATAAATGCTGTTGTTGTTGAAGTGTGTAGTAACTTAACCTTGGTCAAAACCGGTAAAAAAACTAAAACCAAAATAACAAAACCCAATACGTTATCCAGAGTCAAAGTCAAAATAACCAGCAAGAAACTGCATCTCAAATCATGAGAAAACAATTTACTACACCTATGAATTTTGTACTATTCTTGATAGAGAAACGTGGATATCAGGATTAGCATCCAGACATCTCTTATAGGTAGGCAATGATAACTTAAAATGTCACATGACCGGTAACAAGAACAGCAACCTGTAAACAACATGCAGACAGCCTTATATTGGTGGGGAACCTCCAGAAAAAGAACAAAAAAATGGTGGTGTAAAAATGTTGCAAACATAATGACAAAATCTCTTAATAATCAGAAAATGACATCCAAAGCAGAGAACAATATGTGAGGGCTCATCAGTAAGGTAAAAAATTCTAATATCAAGACAACAGCTGAGCCTCTTCAGATGTCCATGTGAGAAAGCTGGGAGAACTTGGGCCAGGACATCCTGCATGTGTGTTACATGCCTTGAAAGGGCATTGGGCAGGGACAAAAGCAAGGCAGAGCAGGGAATTAAGGAGCTGCCTTGGAAACCTGCCTCCAATTTAGTTAAACCTTTATTTTTGATCTGCCACTGCCTATCTGGGCATTTCACATTTGATTTTATGTTTTCATTCTCAGAATGTGAATGTAACCAAATAATAAGCTGCTATATATATTTTGGGTCATGGCCAATCCATTATCCTTTTCCTGAAAGACAGTTGGGAAATCATTTAAACCTCAGACAGTGTTTCTCAAGGGAGTTCTACCAACTACATCCTTGACTATATCCATTTGTTTATACTATTAGACAATATGCACACCCGTATCTGTCAAGGGGAGAATTCACTTACTCTCAGGACAGAAAGTATTTATAACTGACATTGTATGTCCAAGCTCATCATTATGTCCTAGTACTGATAACTAATGGATTTTATGAGTGAAAAAGCAGTCTGAATAACTCATCATTTAGTTCAATTTTCATTTTCACAGGGTATAAACTTTCCACACATGCAAGAATAATTTTTGAAATATTTTGTCTGATTCTTAACCTGGTTTGCAAATTGAGCTATTATTAAACAACAGTTAACATTTCTGCATCTAAAGTTTGAAATGTTGTCACATTAGCTTCAAACAATCATTCACAAGTTATATAATTTAACAGATCATTTTTGAATGACAGCTCCAGGAAACTGACCTCAAATCCCAGCCCAGTCACTACCTATGGAGTCTGCACATTCTCTCCATGTCTCCACAAGCTTTTCTCCAGATACATCTGTTTTGTCCAGAGATGGTGAGTTCCTTCTGTTACTCTGAATTGTCCTGGTTTGAGACATTGTGTGTATGTGCATGTGTGTGTTTTTGTGTGTGACAGAGAGAGAGAGAGAGAGAGTATATGTGTAAAAGGCGCTATATAGCGCCCGAACCGGCACAGACCACGCAGAGGCACGTGTACAAAAACACACAGGCTTTTATTTTTCTTCAGCTGTGTGACACGTCTTCCCCGTGCCACACAGCAGAAACACAGTCCCAAAGCACAAGCAATACTCTTCCCTCTCTGCTACCACCACCCCTCCCAGGCAACCTCGTCCTCTTCCTCCCGATTCTGGCTACCCAGTGGTGGAGGCTGGCTCGTTTTATACCCCACCCGGAAGTGTTCCAGGTGCCTGACCACCTGGTCCTAATTGCACCTCCGGGTGGGGATGAAGATTCGTCCAGCCAGGCTCTTGAGTCGTGGCAGCGCCCCCTAGTGGCCACCCCCTCTCCCAACCAGGCTGTAGAGGACTCCATGTCCCAGGGAGCCACGTGGGAGAGTGGGAAATGAACACCGGCCAGGGAGGCTGCCACCTAGCATCCCGGGGAAGGTAATGAGCTGTCCATGATGGCTCCCCCGGAACATATGTAGCAGGGGCGTCCAGACCGGGCATGGGACCGGCTGTCCGTCACATATGTTATATTGGCACTCTATCCATAGTTTGTTCATATGCTGCTGGATAAACTACTAGCTACTTATGACAAAATTTGGATTCACCGGATTGAGAAAATGAGCAGATGGATAGAAGTTGGGGTCAGGTTTTGAAAATATAGTAAGTCTCCTACATACAAACGAGTGCACAAGTCCACTTTGTTCGTAAGTCCATCAAAGTTAGCCTAGACACACAGCGAACACAATGCAACACCCAGCCTAAAACTCCCATAGAATATATGTACATGTACAGCTATTTGCACAAAAGGAAATGCTTTTAAAAGATAATATTTGTATTTTATTGCAGATTTCTTGTGCCATACTCCTGATGGGGTGCTCCTATCTGAAGATTATACATTAAAGTCAATTACGACAAGTTGACAAGAACAAGCTGTTCACGTGATCCGATAAAGATCCCCATCCCTATTGTGCCTGTGCTTTACAACACTTATTGGTTTTGTATGGCATGTTAATGCGGTTCTCTGAGTGAAGAAGAACTTACTCCTAACGAGTTTCCAAATGTGTCCCTGTGTTCTTGTGGAACACTCTTAATTCCGGACATTTTGGGCTTTAAATAAAGCTCATTAACTCAACGTAAACAGAGATACAACCAAAAGCACAACCACATATAGAGGATGCACGCACGTGACTGAGAATGTAAACAATAATAGCGTGGGTTTTGCACTTCGCTTAGTGTCAGACATGCAAAGTAATTTATTCAATGCCGCAAATTTTGAATTTACACAATTTTTTTAATTTCTCACTTATTTAATGTAGAGAAAAGCCAAGCAAAATGACACATTTTACTGGCTAACTAAAAAGATTACAATATGCAAGCTTTCAAGGCAACTCAGGCCCTTTCTTCAGGCAAGATGTAAAATAATTTTTAATTTATTGGACATGCACGTTTCCATCTTTGAAAGTTTGTAACTTGAAAGTTCATGTGTAGGGGACTGACTGTAATTACGAGGAAGGATTTGGGTGTGACACAACCACTAACATAGTTTCCGTTTACCTTAGAATGGAGGAAGACTGCTGACATCATTTCCTTTTTCAACTCACATCCCACCCCCAACTCACAACCCACAAGTCCCACCACCACAATTAGTCTGGGTTCCCCTTGGACTGGACCAATGACTAGACAGGATTACCTCCCAGAACAAAATGACTGAAGAGAACTTCAATCCCTGGATCATGTCCATCTACCAGGAAGTTCATCTGACCAAATCTCACCAATTTCTGCATTTGATCACCCTAGGCTAGTCATCCTCTACTGGGCTTTCAATTGTTGTAGATGAAGGGGTAGGAACCATGGAAGAGACATTTATGGTAGAGGTGTTGGGAGTAACTCAGTTCAATGCATAGGTTTTCTGAAGCAATTCCATATAAGTGGTGTGAAGGTCAGTCTACAGAAAATGAGTGCAACGTTTGTTTGTAGAAAGTTTGCAAGAGGGGTGCAGAATGACAAAGAAGTAAATGTAAATTTTGATGCCTGCAATGGATTGTTTTGGAGAAAAATAGGCTAATATGTTCTGCTACTACATAAAATCTTAAGTGCAGATGGAAGTGCAGGCACAGTAGTGAAAAAATGATGAAAAGTGCATGGAAAAAAAAATACGAGGAGCTTTTCTCCATTCTGACTTCAAAATGAGTCTCTCAGTTCTTGAGGGGTAACTTATGAAACCTGTGAGCAACAGTATTCTGTGTGGGAGTGACACATGGCAGGTGAAGACAAAACATGAAGCAAAGCTGGGGAATGATCAGGTGGATGTATGGAGAGTCACAATTTCTTGTGGCGGACATATATGTTGTGATAAGGAGAAACAGACTAAGGTGGTTCAGACATGTGGAGTGAAATGCAAAGAGTGATTAGGTGAAGAAATACTGTGTTGTGTCAGAGGTGGAAGTAATGAGGACCGGAGGGATGCAGAAGAAGATGTAATTAGAGATGGTTATTAAAAACAACTTTAAGACAAGTTCTTGTAGATCAGAGAGACTTTGCCATCACATCTATGTGTACAATACGATTTTCTGCTGTATAAGAATCACAAATATAATTAAATGATTGTGAAGCCTCCATTGCACACACACAAGTCAAACAATTTGCAGTTGTTGGTGGTGAAACTTAACGGAAATTTACACATCATTCCACTTTTGTACTACAACCCAGAACCACATTAATCTTGTTTCTGTTTTAATTCTTATTTTTCCCAATGTTTTATTGAAACCATTTCTGAAAATTCTGCTTGCCTGAAAACTGTGTTGACCTAGGAATGCTCTTCAATAGGCCATGTTAGCTTTGTGGTCTCTTACTGATTTTGGCCTGTGGCATTGCACAGACTACCAAATCCTACTCATAAAACTGATGTTCTAGGATCTTTTTTTAAACATACACTTTGGTGTTTGGATCAATTTGGTTTGGTACAATATTTACTTCCTTTCTTAAAATAAAGTCACAAGTGCACAGGACCACATAGGCTGTGTAGGTACTAATTGCAGTATGTCCTAATGATAATGTTCAAGGCGACTTGGAAGCTTGAATCTGTAACAAAACTGAAAATACACAAATGGGCCTTCTGTAAAACAGTGACAGTAAATTTAAAAAAGAATGTAACAAGTATGACAAAAACAGTAATAATTTACCCCATATCTTCCATGTGGATAAATATGCTTATGCTACTGCCATGGCTTGTTATGGAAAACAGCTGGGGCCAGTTTTTCAGACTGGTTCAGACTCTTGATTATTGTTGTTTTTTGTGGAAAAGTGGTATAAAATAAACAATTAAGTATAATTTAGTTTAAACCCCAGAAACAATTAATCAAGAAGTCCAATTTAAACTATTTCTTTTCTAGGTTCATGTGATTTTAAGAGCTTATTATATTTTTACCTTTTGTGTGTACATTAAATTTTTTCACACTTTTTGAATTATTATATTGTTATTCTGGCAACACCATTTTAGTGTTATGATATGCAATTTTCTTTAATTTTTTGTACATTTCATAAGGTTTTTTTCTAAAACGTTATTCATATAGTTAGGTTTTTTTAACCCAAGCATTCTGAATTTGACATTAGTTTACATCCTGAAAGAGTTGTTAAAAACATTAATTACTGTATTTCATCATCTTTTCCATGGCTCTAATTTGTTGGCAACCATTTTGTAGAATGTTCACTGCATTTCAAGATATGGGGCCTGAGAGTAAGCAGCAGTGATGTTATTATTATCAGGGCTTGAAGTGGGCTGGTACATACTTCTTAGTTTTTAGCAGTTACGTACGTGTACATGTGCATGTTTTTGAGCGTACTGGCATGCATCACACATTTCTAAATCCCCCTTCCTTTCTTCAATCTAATGTTACCTTATACTGGCATTTGAAACACCAAGGGGTGCTCCTTGATTGAATGTTAGTGTATGTCAGCACTTGAAACTCCAAGGGAGATGACTTGTCGATCAAAGGTTACCTAATTGCATTTCTCGAAACACCAATGGGTATTATTGAATGTTAGTGTATTGTAGCACTTCAAACTCTAAAGGGACCCCGCAAACCCCACCTCTGGCCCTCGATCAAATGGTAGTGTGTCATGGCTCTTGAAGCTCCATGGGAAAAGGCTTTTTGATCAAATGCTACCTAATCGCGGCACTCAAAACACCAAAGGGGGCTCCCCTCACACTTTTCGATTAAGGTATACTGTACATATATTCATTTCAGGCACTGACTATCATTATTACTATTTATTTAGGCAACTTACAAACCAAGTTATAATAAATATAACAATGATTCAATGGTGTAAACTTTAAAAGCTACATAGATCAAATTAAGAAACAGAACAAGAGGGGTTATTTCTACTTCTGTATAATTATTCCTGCAGCTAGACTAAGCCAAAAATCAACATCTAAACTCTTTGTCAGTACAATATCGGCTATCATGTACAAAAGACACTAAGCAGATCTGAAATATTTAATGAAAAAGTATGTTTTCAAAAAATACTTAAACATGAATAAATCTGGATGTGGTTCAAATTGCCAAGTGTGATCATTAGACAGATATGAAGAAAAATGGAGAAGCATTGTTAAGTCTTGGTGCTTCTGGCAAGAGACATGGCCAGCAGACAGGCAAAGGCAGAATGAAGACCTTTTGAAGGGAAATATTGAGAGAGATTCCTGATCGTAATTAATGTTTCTAAAGATCAAGACAAACAAATCCTATTCATCTGAGTTTCACAGATCTGTTTTGGTTAACGATTCTACCATTTTACCTCCTACTACCATTTAGGGTTCTATCTTTGATCTTGACGATCATATTATTGACTTCCTGGTTACAAATCTTGTCAGCACACTGATGTTTTTTGAGTGAGAACCAGGAGACGGACAGAAAAGACTCAAAACCAGGACATCACAAATACACAAGTGACAAGGGACAAAATACGAGATGAAAAATCATTGACCATAAAAATATAATGCACACATTTAGAGACTACTATAAATCCTTATATTCTATTGAGTTCAAAGAAGACAAAACACAATCTAATGCATTTCTGGATACATTACAGATACCACAAATAGATACTTTTATTGCAGATGAATTGGATAAACCTCTGGTGCTATAGAATTACTAGATGCTATAAAGTCACTTCAGAGTGGGAAAGCAGCAGGCCCTGATGGCTACCCTGTCGAATTTTATAAGAAATTCTCCACTCAACTAGCTCCCCTCTTGTTAGCAACATTTACAGAAGCTAGAGACAATAAAATTCTACCTCAAACTTTTCACCAAGAATTAATCACCGTCATTCCTAAACAAAACAAGGACTTATTACAATGTGAATCATACAGACCAACTTCACTTCAGTATAATGATGTTAAGATACTCTCCAAAGTTCTAGCTAGAAGGATGGATAAAGTGCTGCCTTCAGTAATATCACAAGATCAAACTTGATTTATTAAAGGCCGACACTTAGCTTCCAGTCTCTTACGCCTGTTTAATGTAATATATTCACCTGCAAAGTCAAACACCCCAGAGTTATTATTATTTTTGGATGCAGAAAAAACATTTGATATGACTGAATGGAACTACCTTTTCACTACATTAGAGAAAGCCACCACAAAGAACCGGAAAAAGAAACAGAAGAGAGAGTAGGGGTCAGTATGGATTTTAGAGCCACCATGAATAGCTATTATGATGAATTGAACATACAGAGTATCAGGATTAAATTAAGGTGAAGTTATGAGAAGGCCATGTTAAAGTAATGTGTTTTCAGCAGTGTTTTAAAATGCTCCACTGTATTAGCCTGGCGAATTCCTATTGGCAGGCTATTCCAGATTTTAGGTGCATAACAGCAGAAGGCCGCCTCACCACTTCTTTTAAGTTTTGCTTTTGGAATTGTAAGGAGACACTCATTTGAGGATTTAAGGCTACGAATTGGAATATAGGTTGTCAGACATTCCGATATATAAGATGGAGCGAGATTCAGGTTTGGCCCGAATATTTGTGCATGGATCAAACTACTGTATACCAATCCAGAAGCTTCAGTTTGTATTAACATTTGCTCAGACTACTTTAAACTAGAAAATGGTACCAGACAAGGATGCCCCTTGTCACCACTGCTATTTGCAATCGCCATTGAACCACTGGCAGTTCACTGTCGAAATGCTTATGAGATAAAGAGGATTATCAGAGAAGAACTGGAACAGAAAATTTCTCTATATGCAGATGATATGGTACTGTATATATCAGACCCACAAAATACTGTGCCTGCAGTCTTAACAGCACTTACAGAATTTCACTCTGGTCTCGGAATTAATTTGAATAAAAGTGTGCTCTTTCCAGTGAATTCTCAAGTATACAATATTAGTTTTGACATCTTCCCTTTTATCATTGTAGATCAGTTTAAATACCTAAGGGTAAATATCACAAGTAAACATAAAGCTCTTTATCAACAAAATTTTGCTATTTGTATGGAAAAAATTAAGGAAGACTTGCATAGATGGTCAATCCTCCATCTCACTCTAGCTGGAAGAATTAACATTGTTAAGATGAATATCCTTTCTTTTTTATTTCAAAACATTACAATATACATCGATAAATCATTCTTTAAGCAATTAGATTCAACCATAACCTCATTTATTTGGAACGTAAAACATCCACGTATCCAAAGAGCGACTCTACAAAGACCTAAGACAGAAGGTGGCATAGCTCTACCTAACTTTCAGTTTTATTACTGGGCAGCAAACATACAAGCTATAAAAACCTGGACACAAATAGATGAACATACACAGGCCTGATCCACAATAGAAATAAAATCCTGCAGTACTTCTCTATATTCCCTGCTTTGTGCCCCAATAAATGCAAGTTATCACCAATATACTAATAACCCAATTGTGCTTCATTCACTCAGAATATGGAACCAATGTAGAAAGCATTTTAAGATGGAGAATCTTTTATCTGGGGCACCTCTGCATGAGAACCACCTTTTTCAACCCTCGCAAACATATGCAGTTTTTAATATCGGGAAAACATTTGGGATTAAATTGCTTAGAGATCTTTATATAGACAACATCTTTGCATCCTATTAACAATTACATTCCAAATTTAATCTTCAAATCAGAAACTTTGTCAAACAGAACCTGCCCGATTTTCCCAATCTCCCACCTTCCTTTATGCTGGAAAAAATATTGCTCAGTCTCGAGGACTCAGACAGCATTTCTGCAATATATAAAAATAATTTACAGTCCCTCCCTTTCAAAGATCCAAGAAGACAATGGGAAAAGGAACTCTCATTCAACATATCAGAAAAGAAGTGGAAGGTAGCAATGCAGAGAATTCACTCGAGCTCCATATACGCAAAGCATACAATTATTCAGCTCAAAATGATATATCGAGCACATCTGTCTTGCTTGAAATTGTCCAAAATGTTTCCAGGGCAAGATCCAACCTGCGAATGCTAAAATCAAGTTCCAACCTCACTGGGCCACATGTTTTGGGCCTGCACCAAATGAACATCATTCTGGACAATAATTTTAAGTGCCTTTCAGACAGCCTTGGTGTCACAATCCCTCCTAACCCACTAACAGCTCTGTCTGGTGTTCTGCCAAATGGGCTTAAAGTGGAGAAGGACAAACAAACTGTGATTGCCTTTACTACACTACTGACACGCAGACTTATTTTGCTAAATTGAAAGAATCCAAACTCTCGTCTTTTAAGTCAGTGGGTAACTGATGTTCTATATTATTTGAAACTGGAAAAAATCAAATTCTCACTTAGAGGATCTGTGCAGAACTTTTTCAAAACCTGACATGATCTAATCAATAACATTTTAGAATAAGCTTTTAAAGCACTGAGGAAGTAGATTCTCTCCCCATTTCTTGTTCTTCTCCATTTATCTGTATCCGCCTAATAAACTCATCAATTTATTCATTTTTACTGTTTTTAAGGTTTAGTCCATTGGCTATGCTCTCTTTCTCAGGGGTGAGGGTTAATTTGTTTTCAATCCTATTTTTTTGTAAAAATTGATCCATTTGTATGGAATGATTACAATAAAATCAATAAAATTAAAACAAAAACAAGTAAAAGAGTTTAGTAGAACAAAATAAGCCTTTTTGGACATTTTCACTGTTTTGTTGTAAATGCTAACCTAAAATCAGTTTTACAATGTGGTTTAGAAGGCCGACTCCACTTTTCACAGTACAGTGACAATACTAGTCTGCAATGTTTTGTGCCACTAAAAACCAGAGTTTCTTTAAGAACAAGACTTCTAATGTCCTTGATACCTCAGAGATGAAAAATAAATGACTCTTGGTTCTATGTAAATGTATTCTTCTTTGAAATGCCATGATAGGGTTGTGACAGATATATTTCTGACCTATTTTTCCAATTAAGTTGATGAAATGAACCATAATAAAAAAGTCTTTTTCCCTATAACTTTTTCTTCAGATAAAATCAGAAAGTAAGAATTTTTCAAATAAAACAACATTACTTTTTTTAATTTCCGGACAAACTGACTTTCTCTGTCTAGCTTCTTGCTTTGGGGCAGAACAGTAATATCCACCCTGCTGACAGGGAGGATAAAACTTCAGATTGTGAACTGTTCTGGTTATTTTTTAACTTTACTTTAAAAATGCCTAGCAGATTTTGATGCTGTTTTAAATCAAAGCATAATCAGTTTCCACTTGTACCCTCAGGACCATTCTGTCTGATTTTTTTTTTCTGTGGGTTATTTAAACATAGGGTCCATAACTGTTTCACTGAATCCACTGTTTCTCTTCTATTGAGGTTTAGGAATAATGTATGCAGCTTTTAAAGAAAGTAAAACAACAAAGTACACACGCTACATTTACAAAATAAAGCAATAAGAACATAAAATACAAATAAATGACAATGTGCATATTATCCTTTTCAGTAATATGAAATTGTAAGTCGGCATAAAGAAAAGACACAGATATGCAACTTCTCAAAAAATATTTTTTTTTTTTAATTTCATTTCCACTTTTTTTCTTTGTCCTTAAGATAATTTATCTTAGCTCTGTGTACAAAATCTTTGAAATAGATGTTGACGATGAAAAACTGACATGTCAACCCATAATTGTATCTCATTTGCAGTGGCTCTCTACTCTAAAGAGTGTGTGCCTCAGCCCACTGGTGTTTGATCACATTGTGATCCTGGGTTTCCTTCTCCAGTCCATTGGCAAATGGGTACACTGCTGCCTTAAAGAGATGCCATTACACATTTGGAGTTGGCATCTTCCTTTAGGAATTCTGATTTTCCTCCCAAATCCCATCGACAAGTAAGTTAGGTCATATGGCCACTCTAAATTGCAGGTGTGACTCCCTATAAATGACATGATTGTCTAGTGTTGCTTCTTACTTTGAGCCCACTGCCCCCAGGGTAGATTACCCTTTCCCACATGTCAAATGAAATAAACTGTAGATAGAATATACAGGTACATCTGCTGGTACTTAGTAAATTATAAGCTATAAAATTTGAATTATTACATTATTTTCCTTTACTGACTTTGTAAATGAAGGTAATATATCTCTGGTTTATTTTGGGGGTCAAGTAGTGCTTTTGAAATTAAAAACAACAAATTCTAAGATAAAAAGATGGCTAAATACAGTATACCTTGTATCAGTATATCAGGTAGGGACTGCATCTGTAAACCTACTTCATTCCTCTAGTGCAGAACAAGAGCCAGGTTGTAGGATACCTAGATGGCACCTACACTTGGTAGTGCCTTCAGTGCAATTGTCAATAGGAGGCAATGCGCCCCAATATTGTGTTTGGAGCTCCTCTGTAAGTGACTCCTAAGCCACTAATGTATGCCAGGGCACTGGTAGACAATGAGCAGTGTGCTGGAGTCCACCATGAAATTAGGAAATGGCAGAACGACCTAATATGTCATTCTCTCTCTGGGAAATTCCTTTGAAAATCATACAGGACACACTATGCTAAGTACATTTGCACATGGAAAGTTTAAGTACTGATAGCAGTCCTCTAGAATTATAACAAAAATGACTGAAGAGGCATAGTTAGTAGTAGCAGTAATATCATGTGTATTGAGTACAGAGAAATTTGTACTTGAAACAACAAGAATGTATTAATATACATTAAACGGCACCACATTATAAGGCACTGCATTAACCAGATAGATTGGAAAGGCATCATTTAATACAAATTTTAATAGATATGAAAGGCAGTATATTAGATATATTGAAAAGGCATTATAAAATAGATAGACATGAAATCTTCTATATTAACATATCGAAAAAGGCATTGATATGATCGAGAGATATGAAAGTACTATACCAAATAGAAAGATTGAAAAGGTATTATATAATAGATGGATAGATCAATAGATATGAAAGGTACTATATTGGATAGATAGTTAGGAACAGAGATATGAAAGGCACTATAAAAGGCATTATATTACAGATCGATAGACTGATTGATACAAAAGGTCCACTGTGAACAATTTGACTGTAAATTTACAGTAAATTAGTGGCTACCAATCACGTTACTTTCACAGTATTTCACTGTATCATATTACTGTATATTACCCCAAAATACAATACTATACAGTTACTACATAGTAAACTACAAAAGTATTGTGATATAGCAGTTAAGTTGCTGCTGTTAAATTACAGGAATATCCTGTTTTTTACATGTTAACTGTAATAGTACTGCAATTTAGGAGCCAATACTTTATTTTAATGTTACTAAAACATTTTAGTTAAAAGACTTTCTTGAAACAAAAAACACCATTGTAACCCAACAATTAAGTAACTATCAATCATGTTGCCATCAGACATACAGACCATCATTTTTAACCATTGACACAAAGTCAATGTTTTGTTAAACTATTTCATGTTATCTGTTGGAAAAGGACCAGTTGTTTTGATGATGTAGGGTGTGCTAAAGGTTTAACATTTTATCAATAAAACCTCACCATAAAGCAGCTTTCTTAACAATAAAATAAACGTCAGGACACAGAAAAAATTGTTTGCTAGCCATTTTTATGTTTTTGTTTCTCGCAGTGCAAAGGTGCGAGTGCCATCAGAAAATATACTAACTTTATGCAAATTTAGTATTCTGTGCCATTATGACAGATAATAGACATGAAAAATTCTATATAATAGATTGAAAATGCATTATATGACAGATAGATAGATAGATAAAAAAAAAAATAAATTAAATATGATAAAAATGAACTACAACCACCAAAACACACATAAAAACCTCTGGCTTGGATAACTTAGGACAGCTATTGTCAAAACAGGCTTGTAGGTGGCAGTATGATGAGGTCAGACCTGCTCAATAGCGCCAAAGTGGGCGGCACGGTGGCGCAGTGGTACTGCTGCTGCCTCACAGTTAGGAGACCCGGGTTCACTTCCCGGGTCCTCCCTGCGTGAAGTTTGCATGTTCTCCGCGTGGGTTTCCTCTGGGCACTCCGGTTTCCTCCCACAATCCAAAGACATGCAGGTTAGGTGGATTGGCGATTCTAAATTGGCTCTAGTGTGTGCTTGGTGTGTGGGTGTGTTTGTGTGTGTCCTGCGGTGGGTTGGCACCCTGCCCAGGATTGGTTCCTGCCTTGTGCCCTGTGTTGGCTGGGATTGGCTCCAGCAGACCCCCGTGACCCTGTATTCGGATTCAGCGGGTTAGAAAATGGATGGATGGATGTATGTTTAAAGACAATAATATCTGGATAGAGTCACTGTCAGCGAAGGGAACAGACCTAATAGGTAGTGGCAGTTGGTACTGGCAGTGGCAGTTTCAAACATCAGACCCAAAGTTTCTAAAAGAACTATTATGTTTATACACACAAAATCAACTGTCCAAATTTTCCTCTATGCATCTAGAAGAGACTGACAGCTGGATACTTTCCCCATTCTGGACTGCAAATGTGAGTTCTGATATCCTACATCCAGGCAAAATTGATTATATATATTAAGAACTGTCAACTAAGACTGTTACTAAGAACACTTCACGTTGACTGTATTGGTAGAGGTTACCTCCACTAGGATGTCAAAGGTTCTAAACTACAGGACTCTATCAGATATGACAATACTCTGGAGATTTGTAGGTTTCTTATGTTAACTGCTAATAAGGAACTGAAAGTAAAGAAGTATCAATGCAATATTGTGCTTTACAAAAAAAAAATTTGCTGTATATTATGTAATTTGACAAAGAACTCTAGTTATGGGCCAATTCATATTCCAGGTTAATTTCCCAAGGCAGTGATTTTAATCGTACAAACACCTTTATTCTTTTAATTGACCTATACACTCTTTTAAAACGTACTTAATGAACAGCAGATATTTTCTAAAAGGTAGTAAAGTATTTATTTAAGGAAAGGAAAGGAGAACAGGTGTGAACAACTTGAACGTTAGCTCCCTGAGGTCATTATTGCAACGTAGCAACTGTCAAGATCAGGGAGACCACACACACAGAGAAACTGGCAACTGCAAACACCAAGGGATGGTATGTGCCTTGTTTTGAAACATATGAAGCTCTAATAAAAATGGAACTGCTCTGAAACCTCAGTTCTGTTTTGCTCTAAAACCTCAATCATGTTTTGCCAGCCGAATAAGAAAATTACTGCTTGAAGCAATCTCCATTGTAAAGTATGGGATGTGATTAAATAGGCCAGATTGGGACCATCCTAGGGAGTATACTCAACAGAGTTAAACAACATTCTTTTGTCTGTTCTCATGATTTGTATGTGGTTTTGTTGTTTTTCTTTTTAATTGATTTCAAATGACGTTTGGAAACCACAGTGGTTACTCTGGCTATCCGGATTCAATTTACTAGATCAATGGCTTCTCTCAAGACATTCTGTAAGATATTTTTTTAGATGATAGCATTGCTTTAAAAGCATAGAAATGATCACCTGGAAAATATTAAAATGCAGAATGGCAAAATAAAATACCAACCCAAAATGTCAAATAAAAATTGTTGATATAAGCCTTTGCAATTTCCCAGCTATGCAGCCTGAACTGCAGGTACAATTTTTAAGCAATTATGTCCCTAGTTTTAAAATACATGTATGTGAGTGGAAAAAAAACACACCAAAATGTTTTTCATCACATCTTCAACAATAGTCGGCTGATTTACTTAATGTTTGATACAAAGTGTATGTAATATGTTTTCCAACAACGGTTGTATTAAATACTCACATCAAACAAACAACATCGCTGCACTAGCTTATTGAACATAAGTCTTCGTGTTTTGACATGAATAAAATGAGATTACCTTTTCATTCAAAGTTATCAACAAGATGTGGAACAGTAATTTTAATAAGTGTTTTATGATTTATTAAAGAAGTTGTTCGAAGTGCTTTCCCTTGGCACGAACACAAGCCCAATTAATCCTGGAGTTTCACGACGTAGCAGCTCAACAGTGTCCCGTGCAGCTATCTGTCAAGTTGTTCTGTGAGTCTGGGGTGCGTCTTCTTGGCTTAGTACAAGATTGTTAACAGCTTCAATGTTTTCAAGTGTACGCACCGAGCGTGGTCGACCACTGCCTGGTTGCCGGTCCACAGTGCCGGTCGACTGAATCTTTCGTAGCAGCACATCGAGGCCGTTTTTGTTCCAACCTTTCTGTGGGAACTCTTTTATCTGTCGACGACTGCTGTAACCCTTTAGCAGAACCAAATTCTTAAAAAAAATTCGGTCTTCTGTACTGAAACCCATTTTTATCTGCAAATTTAGCAAGGGTCAAACTTGTTTACAAACTTTATCGTCTGCGTTCGCATGTATCGATGGCAACCAAATTTATAAATAAGTAAGATCTTATACTGCTTTGACCAGGCTTTGACACAAGTTTATACAATGTTCCAAATTTTATCAAAATCAGTCGACTATTGTTGAAGATGTGATGAAAAACATTTTGGTGTGTTTTTTTTCCACTCACAGTGTATATGCACTAGATAAAGGGATGATTAAGATTTACTAATATTGAATAATCTGAATATTATATTATAAAGTTGCTTTTTATGAAGTAGTTTTTTTTTTTTGCAGAACATTCATTCTCTTTTTAACTTTGCTTGAGCTTATCTGGACAATATAATCAATTAATAGCAAATGATAAAAAAGAGAAAAACACTTTGCCCAACTCAGTAAACTGATCCATGCCAGGATCCTTCTGTAGACTCACGAGTTGTCACTTACCTAAGCAAATGGATTTGAGCAGCAGACAAGGGCCTCCAAAGTGCTTCCAGATTATGAGCCCTCTAGCCACACTGCCCACTTTCAAAATTTTCCCAAGCTGTTGCCCATGAAGAAATATGTTGCAGATAAAATGAAAATATATGTGCTAAAGCTGTAAATGTTTTTTAGAAGCAAAACCTAACATTTCACAGCAAATTTAGTTGTTTCACTCATCACTATTCATAAATGTATTGACAGGTGTGGAAAAATAATTTAGATTAGCAAGTAGTGTAAGAATTTTAAGTATAAGTCAAATAAATGTATCTCTGTAGCATTAAGGGTTAAGGTTTTATAACATTAAATTAGACTTTAAAGTAACCATAAATAAAATGCAAAATAAGGAACTTAGATAAAAGCTGAAGCTTGCAGTTGCTGAGTGTAGTAAAAACACGCTGAAGTAGAGCTTGTGAAATCAAGCAAGAAGTCAGTTTGAGCTAGCTAAGCATGGGTGTGTGTTTAAGGAAGTGTGGCCATTGCCACATTCACGGATATAACCATAGGAGTGAAACATGGATATGAAATGTCTATAATATAGCAAAACTGCCTAGTAAATGATGCAAGACCATTATGCACCAATCAAGTCAAATGTCTGATGTTTTTGAAAATGTGTAACCACATGCTGCCTACAAAAATTGCGACAGTGGCACTCCCTCTTCATGAAGAGACAAGAGAGCGTGATTAAGCTTCCTCCTGCCTGGTTTATTGACTAAAGACAAATTATTCCAAGGTGAAGGTGATTTCTTGCAGACAGGGGAGGCTAATTTTGTATAAAAACAATAAATATAATTTAATTTAAGGTTCTAGTAATATTAAATTGTATTAAGTGGATAGATAATTTAAACCTGAAGCTGCATTAAAAACGAATGCTTGTGCTTGTCAAAAAAAACAAAAACTCTCAGAAATCATTTATATCCCATAATTAAAACACTTAAGGGGGATGTGCAGGACTGCAGCAACTACAGGGGAATAAAATTAATGAGCCACAGCATGAAGTTATGGGAAAGAGTAGTGGAAGCTAGATTAAGAAGTGAGGTGCAGTATGGTTTCATGCCAAGAAAGAGCACCACAGATGCAATGTTTGCTCTGAGGATGTTGATGGAGAAGTTTAGAAAAGGTCAGAAGGTGTTGCATTGCATCTTTGTGGACCTGGAGAAAGCATATGACAGGGTGTCTCGAGATGAGCTGTGGTATTGTATGAGGAGGTTGGGAGTGGCAGAGAAGTACATAACAGTTGTACAGGATATGTACGAGGGAAGTGTGACTGTGGTGAGGTCTGCAGTAGGAGTGATGGATGCATTCAAGGTGGAGGTGGTATTACATCAGGGATCCGCTCTGAGCCCTTTCTTATTTTCATTGGTGATGGACAGGTTGACAGACGAGATTAGACAGGAGTCCCCATGGACTATGATGTTTGCTGATGACATTGTGATCTGTAGCGATAGTAGGGAGCAGGTTGAGGAGACCCTGGAGAGGTGGAGATATGCTCTAGAGAGGAGAGGAATGAAGGTCAGTAGGAACAAGATAGCATACATGTGTGTAAATGAGAGGGAGGTCAGTGGAATGGTGAGGATGCAGGGAGTAGAGTTGGCGAAGGTGGATGAGTTTAAATACTTGGGATCAACAGTACCGAGTAATGGGGATTGTGGAAGAGAGGTGAAAAAGAGAGTGCAGGCAGGGTAGAATGGGTGGAGAAGAGAGTCAGGAGTAATTTGTGACAAATGGGTATCAGCAAGAGTGAAAGGGAAGGTCTACAGGACGGTAGTGAGACCAGCTATGTTACAGTATATGGGTTGGAGACAGTGGCACTGACCAGAAAGCAGGAGAAAGAGTTGGAGGTAGCAGAGTTAAACATGCTAAGATTTGCATTGGGTGTGAGGATGAACAGGATCAGAAATGAGGACATTAGAGGGTCAGCTCAAGTTGGACAGTTGGGAGACAAAGTCAGAGAGGTGAGATTGCATTGGTTTGGACATGTGCAGAGGTGAGATTCTGGGTATATTGGGAGAAGGATGCTAAGGATAGAGCTTCCAGGGAAGAGGAAAAGAGGAAGGCCTAAGAGAAGGTTTATGGATGTGGTGAGAGAGGACATACAGGTGATGGGTGTAGCAGAACAAGATGCAGAGGACAGAAAGATATGGAAGATGTTGATCTGCTGTGGCGACCCCTAACGGGAGCAGCCGAAAGAAGATGAATTAAAACACTTAACAAGTCAAGAAATCTCATAATTTAAAATCTATATTTTACTTCTGGTACTTAATGACCGTATTAGAAGATTTTAAATAATTAGCACCAGTAGCTGTATAAGTGATAATGTGCTCTCTAGAGTTACACAAATTAATGTTTACATAAGTATAAACAGCAGCCTGTCAATTTGATCATGGTGATATGCAAACACATACATTTTTATAAAGCAACACTAATCAAGCCCCAATGTTAACCACTTTTGGATAGTTTATTTGTTTGATTTTTTTGTAGAACAAATTGATGCATACATTCATTGACAAATTTGCATTTGTTGAAGAGAATTTCTGTTTGTACTCTTTGTGGTACTCACGAATTGTGCTGTCTCATGTCAGTTACTTAATTATAGTGTATATCGCTATAAGTCCATTTTACCCAGATTCTTAGATTATTTTAAACCAGTAACGGTGCACTGCAGAATACACTTGACTTCAGCGTTCATAGTTTTCATCCTCTTTCTCTGTATGTTTAGCATTCATTTGCTCAGAGGTTGATGCGCTTGCTGCTTCCTGAGCAGCCCTTCTTTTTTCCACCATAGCAGCCCACTTCTTCTCTTCTTTCGTCGGCATCTTTTCACGTTAAAACTGATTAAGTCAGTGTTCGTGTTGCAATTACTTAGTACATTTTCTTAAATTTTTTACTTAAGCTGGCACTTAACTCTTCAATCTGCCGCAAGAATGATTTAAGATATAAGGATGTAAGGGAAGTGACGGCGAAGGTGGTAGGGATGAGAATGGTGCCTGTAATCATACGCCACACGGCCACCCTGCTGGCCTCTGCAGAGAGTTGATTCTACAACAAATTAAAAATAAAAAGAGGAATATCTTTGGAGGTCAATCATCACCCCGAAAGCGGATAGAAGACGTCACATAGTATATGTGTACCAAATTTCAAGTCAATAGGTCAAACGGTTTGTGAGCTACAGGTGATTTAAAATCCTGGACAAACAAATGAACAGCCACGGTAGCATATTATACTGTATATAAAGATTTTGTGTGACTCCATTTGTTGTCTGCTCATTTTAATATGTCCGAATTCCTTCACTTTTCCATTTTTCTGGAACTTCTCCCTTGCTATTCTTCATTTACCTATTATAATTCCCTCTTACACCAGTTTTGTTGCTGCTGATAAAGTCTACTCTAGCTGTTTTCTACAGTTTTCTAAACGTATTCCATTTTCACTTTAACCAAAGTGATCACCATCAGCATTGCTTTCATCAAGAAAAGATTACAATGCACTCCAGTATGTGATATGTGACCAGTTCCATTGGTTTAAACACTATTTTCTTCCCTTTGTTTTCAAGAAATGTAATCAACTTCATCAAGGTCCTTCCAAATGTACCTTGTTCTTTGTTGGTGTTGAAATTACCTGTTTGTTGCAAAACAAGAGTATTGTGCATACAATTTTTTAAAAAAATCTATTAATGAAGCTTTATTTGGTGGCCTACATTAATGGTCAGTGTTCGGAATTTTGCATCTCAGGGTAATCTGTAATATTCTAAAAATGTTCACAAGTATGGTTCTGTTTTAAACTTTGCAGATTTTTGGATTTTAATTAAGCAGATCAAGAACATGGACTAAATGTTAAATTAATTTCTTGTGAATTATTAGGACATGTGCATAGTGGATACATTGTAGTAAGAGAATACAGACAAAGGTAAAGGGTGGTTGAGGCACCAAATGGTGATTACTGTATGTTATGGAACTCAGAAAAATAAGCTTTTGCAAAAAATATGCCTACACAGGCAGGAGTTTCTGACCAGACTGGGAAAAGATGGCGCTGGTACTGATCTATGAGGTTTATGAGGCAGAAGGTCATAAGCTTCTGAAAACCAGAAGTGATATCATGCGCTGTCAGCTCACAATTCTCCGAATCTTCAGAAGGAAGGAGAGAAGAGAAGTCAGGAGGTAGCGCCAGCCACCAACATGGGGTGGAATTGCAAGTCGTCAAGCATTAAAGTTGTCTCCCTGGTATGTGTGTGTAACAATATGTGGATATCATTCTTCATCTCCAACTAACATTGGTCCCATCTTAATAGACATAAAGATCATTTTAATGTGATGAGAAAAGTTATACTTCTAAATTAAATTAGCAAACAGTTAAAAAAGTCATAACAATAAGAATAAACCATAATTAGATTGATCAGTATATTAGCAGAGGAGGTAACCTTGTTTTTTTTGTACTAATTAAATAAATTCTATAAAAAATAAGTATTTTATAAGTTATAAGTAAAAGAAAAACATTCAGTAGTTGTAACAGGAATATTTTAGTTGCCTAGTAGTTAACACTGCTGTCTTATGGATCCTGTGTCAGGCCTCTGTCAATGTGCAGATAGCATAGTCTCCCAATGTCAAAGCAAGTTTTCTTCCTGGTGCTTAAGTTTTCCCCCTAAATCTCCAAAGATGGACTGGTGGATTGTGTGTGTGTGTGAGTGGGCCCTGTGACAGACTGATATACTGTCCAGGGCTGTCTATTTTATATCTAGTGCTGCCAGAATAAAATCCAGACCCCAATAACTCTGAATTTGGAATTGAGAATGTTATGTTTAGTAATGAACAAAATAATTTGTGCAGAATCACAAAATAATTCACAAAACAAATGGTGTTTTATTCTCAGTGAATTTAGGGCCATTGATACGTAAGAAAGACATTTAATTCCTTTCTAGAATCATTTACATGCATTAATTGTGCATGCACCTGCCAGTCATATAGTATTTAAATAAAGATCTCTACTTTAAAATAAATCATTTCCTGTCATGTGCAGACATTTTATTCAGCCATCAGATGTGTTCTGGTAGTATGATCCCCACTTTGCCAATTATGATGGCATTCTTGACCATCACAACCCAAAACATGCAATGTAGACAGAAAAGAAACTGGAAGATACACAGTGCTTGGAGCGTAAATTTCCTCAACACAAACTAACAGACTTGAAAGGGAGGTGGCTAGATACTGTGCCGCTTACCGTGTAGTGAGTTGTTCTGCTGAGAAAAGACAGTAATGTGCCAGGTGGTGTGTTTTGATGTGTCTTCTTGTGGGAAATACATTGTGAGAAGAAGAGACAAGAGACATGGCAAGGTTTGGGGCAACCACCCGTTTAATTCGGTATCCTGGCTGCAAAAGTAAATGATTTATGATTGAGTCAAGTTTACACGACAGAGTCCAAAACAGAACTGCCTTCCAGGGAAAAGGTGTGAAGCGTTATAGGAAGTTTGGGGGAAGTGCTGACGTCCTTGGGGCCCGGACCGGAAGTGATGTCGTCCTTGGCCAGGGACCGGAAGTGATGTCGTCCCGAGTCGAGGCGGTGGCTCCCAGTGGGATTCCCCAGGAAAGGCCTGCCGGGAACTTAGAAAGAGCGTCAGTGTTCCCCGCCCCCCCTAGGCAGATGTATTATCATTCATTTCTAAGCCCTTCAGCTGCCTCCTATGCACACGTGTGTGACAACATATTTTTAAAAAATGCACTGCACTTCTCTATGGTAATGCGAACAAGAGATATAAATAGAATTGATTTGACTCGGGTACAAATTACATGTATTATATTGCGGCAAAAAACAGTTATGTTTTGCATCAGTTTTGCAAAACTATGCAAAATAAAAACTTACCCAATTTTCTCATCATGTTATATTATAGTATGGTATGGCTTGGTAGGGTTATGTGGTCATAAACCAAATGGCTGAAAAAAAAGCCCTTACAGAAATGAAAACCACAAAAAAAAAACTTTTCCAGCTATCTGATTTTGGAGTCCACTTTGCCTATTGCTGGGTCATTAAAATCTGAACCCTGAATACAAGGTAATACCAACCTTTTATTAAATGCCGTTCCATCACAGGACACTGTCCTACCTGGAAGGCCAATCAACTTAAAAGGCACTGAAGTCTAAGAGCAAATCAGAATATCAGAAGAAAAACCTCACGTAAAATGAGGAAAGAATGTGCAGACTGTGTGGCCTTGTGATAGATGTAGGAGTTGAATTCAGGTCTCCACAGATGTAAGGCAGGCAGTACGGCTACGTCAACATGTTCCAGCAACCTCTGTGTCCTTCCAAACTATTTAGTACTAAAACCAATAAGTAAAAGCCACTTATAAATCAAATTTTGCCCAAACAATCTGTGAGTCCTTATAATATCTAGTTAGAGGTATAAAATATTTAGCTATAATTGCCACATTACCATTCTGCAACCAGCTTAATCCAGTTTCAGGTGACAGGGGGGTGTAGCCTATCCTGGCAGCATTAGGTACAAGTCTAAAAGAAACCCTGAACTGAGTGTCAGTCCTTCTCAAAGCCACTTTGGAATAATCTGAGATATAACAACATGTTACAATTAATGTTACATACCTGTCCTATTTTTCAAGTTCCCATCTTGCAACGAATTTCTTAAAATGTATGAATAATTTCATTTTTAAAAGTTCCTAATGCAGTTCACAAAACCACAAGCAAACTAATAATCCGACCGCAGAGAATTATAAAACAGGAATAGTTACCACAGAAAGTGTTTCGAAATGTGCGAGAAATATTCCTTTGAGTTTGTTGCACACAGCGGGTAAAACTGAACCTGCATCTAAAAAAGGAATCTGCCACAGCGTGTTGATCAAACTGTGTTCGCTTAACGATCACAGATTTACGAGGCAAATATAAAACACGCAGGGGTCGAATGGGGTGGCCTCAGTGACCCCGCTAAACTTGATGGATGGACGGGTGCGAGGGCGGCATTCACGCGGTGGTCTCGCGGGACCCGAATGAAGGGTGTAACTTCAGTGCTGCGGAGGGGATCGGCGGGGTGGGTGTTTGTGCAGGAGCGGATTTTAAAAATCAGATTTGCAGTACCGTAATGCGAACACTGAAACAGGCGGCAGTACACGATTCCCAAGAAGAGACGGCATGACAAATGTTCATTACAGTTATTCTGTATTTCACACTCACTCACCCAGCTTTTTCTGTACCCACTTTGCCCAGATCAGGGTCACGGAGGCCTTTCTGGCAGCATCGGGTCCAAGATGGAGTACGCGTGGTACGCCCGCACACAGTCGCATGAGGCTAATAAAGCTGCAAATCAGTACAAAACATGAACATATACAGTGTATTCTGGTTGCTGTTTAAATTTAAAATTGAAGTCTTTAGAGAGACCGGTACGTGCAACACAGACGGCCTAAAACGACGAAAGACATTAATAACAAACCAGGGAAGTACAATATCTGTCAGCCTTTAGCATATACCTCTTTATTCGTATTAAATGATGATTATGTAATGTTGCACATTTTTAGAAAGCGTCCTGCTTATTTTGTCTACTGATTAATTCTAAATGTAAAGCGAATTAGTTTATATTTTTTCAAAGGCATTTCTCTCCTGATAAAAATGCCACAAAATCACTGGCTATAGCATTAGCTGTTTGGATATCGTGCCAGGCGCGCATATTTTGCACAAATTATTGTGGAATAGTCGGCACGGCAATACACTGTAATTTATGGAAAGAAAAAAAGAATTTTTATCAAAGAGCTTATGAAAGTGGCTTTTTCTGCCTTTTTCTGTTGTAAACCATGTCTCTGAAACTAAATATTACATAATAATTAGATCGTAAAAATACACAAAAATAAATAAATAATAGAGCTGTGCATAATGAACTAATAAGCATGCAATGACTATTAAATGACACATTATTAAAAGGGCCGCGGGGTAGCCGCCATTTACCTCTAATGTAAAGTTATCTAAAAATGAAACAGGTTAATGTCGTTATAATCTACAAATATTTATATATATATACTTATGAATATTGATTGTTGTAAAATAAAGATTGCAATTTTATGAGCTCAACATTAAAACGTATCATTTATGTATTATATTACTTGAAGTTTAATCTTCTTATTAGGAAAAATAAGATAATTGTTTCATAAAGTGTCTAATAAACCTGCACTGCAAAAAATAAACTTGTGAATAGTTTTATATCGTCATTACATCTTGTTTTCCTTATTGTAAGGTTTATGGACTTGTTTAAGATTATTTAGTTTATTTTAAGAAATCTTGTCAAATAAATTTTCCTTAAGCTTGGCTGTGTTTTTTTTTAATAATAGAAAAACAACTTCCGCTTCACATTTTTTTTCACGTTAAGTATATGCATTTTTGAAGCCAGTTGAATTCCATTAAGTTAGTAAAAGGCTGTGTCTACAAAAGGACAAATCTGGAAAGGTTACTTTCACATCGAAAAACAGAAAAGGAGTTTAGAAGCGCAGTGTTGTACACTGTGTCATACTATTCAAAACGTTGGCCTTCATACCTTATTTCTTATTTTTTTCAGTTTGAAGATACCTGTACCATTTTTTTTTCCAGTTTAATTTCTTCCTTTCAAAGAATCTTCTCAATAGGCAGGCAGCTGCATGGGTTAAAAATAGTATGACAAAGTTTGAAGTGTTCCGATTGTTTCGATTCTGCCTTCTTAAATAGTAAACTGGTATAACAAAAATTAGATATACTGTACACATTTGAATACCTTCAAATGGCAGAGTGGCGTCCCACCCGGGCCTGGTTTTTGCTTCCGCCCCTGGGACACACAAGTGGAATAAGTAGGTTTAGAGAAGAGAGCAGATGAACGGATGGGACGAGATCTGACGACTTTGCCATTTTGTTAGGCTACAGCTGTTCTAAAATTCCCTACGTCCACGCCTCCAAAATGTAAAGCTGCTTAATCCGGATTAATCTTAATCTGCTCGTTCAGAACTGGTTATCCGATTGCGTGTTCGTAATATGTTAGGATTACCGTATCATACTAAATGTCATACAATTCCCCAGCCCCTCAATCTGATTCCGAGTTGCGGAGAGACGGAGCTGATCTCAGAGTTTAAAGCTGGAAGGCTTGCCACTCCATCGCAGCGAACATTAGACGCACAGACTTACTCAAAGTGGACAAAAATACTGACTGCAATGCACGTTTTTGGAATGTGGAAGGAAGCTGGAAAAACAATTAAAAGGTCATAGACTGTGCAAACCATCAAGTGCACGGGGAGAACGCGCAAACCTCATACAGAAAGTGCATGCACTTTAAACAAACGGGACAGGAACCCCTGTGGCTGACACGACAACTCCGCCACCAGAGTCTGTGTTTTTGCAACTCAGTTTTGTAAACAGCTAAAACACGGTTACATTCATTAAATGAAGGCAGTGAATAAAGGATGTCAAAATGGAAAGCCGTAACAGAACCTCACGCGGGACAATCGCTAATCGTTCTTAAAAATGCAGTTGTCCGCTTTTCGTAGTTTAACACTCTCCACCTGCCGGTAACGAGTGAACCAAAGCCCAGTCGCCGCTGTCTTGTATTGGACCTGCCTCTCGAGATATACGTCTTCTTTATGTTGGACCTCGTGTGGCTTTTCTCGTACCTGCCTTAGTTTATTTTGGGGGTTAAATCGTGAGTAAAGCGGTTAAGTGCAAGGAAATAATAAATGAAAAGACAGAATCGATTAATGTCAAAGATTCGGTCAAACACACAGTTTGAAATCTTGAATGTTAAAAAAAACAGGTTTGTTTTTATTACCCCTGATGTCGTTTTGTGAACATTAAGTACCATTCCAAAACAAGAATATCCATCCATTCATCTTTTAACCCGTGCAGTTAGGCGTTGCGTAGCTCTGCGGTGGCGGTCCATCTACCTACGGCAACAGCCACTGATTACTACTGTCCGGTGCTGGAGTGAATTCAAAGCCGTTAAAAAACAAAATGCGTCTGTCGTACGGTACAATGTGACTGCTCCAGTTTAATGGGAAGACGGTTATTGTAAGCCAGCCCGTTTTTCTTGGTCACTGCATGCTAACTTATTACAGCACTTTTCTGGGTTCAACACCACTGCCAGTTCCAACCATCCATCTATCCACCCACTTTTTAACCGGATTACCCAATTCCGTGTCCCGAGAGCCGGTGACCATCCTAGACACTCTGGGCGGAAGGCAGGAAACTGTCTTGGACGGAGTATCAGGTTTAAGTACACCACAGCACCAGCTATGATGAATTTATATTTGGAATACAGATAATAAGAACGAGTTGCATTTGTATGTGCTGCGCTGCATACATTCTGTCATACAGATGTGCTGGGCATAAGGTGTCTTGCTTGTATCGAAAGAGTTTCGTAAAAAAATCTTTCTTTTTAAAAGAGACCAGCTTTGATCGTTCCAAGACAATGTAAAACCACAGAGCAGGAACCGAAAACAACATCAAATAACGTCCGGCTTACTTACTATTCATTGCTCAACTGTCCCTTTCCTTGGACCGCTTTATCTAATAAACCCTGTCAATCCGAGATGTTTAATCATCCTTTTATGAAATACAATTACAAAAAAAATACGCAAAGATTATTTAAACAAAATCTAAATGCTTTTCTGACAAAATAAAATTAGAATGCATGTTCTTCTTGTGTGCGATTTCTTTTCTTTCTATAAAGTCAACTGAATTGCAGTGCACTGTACTTTAAGAAATGCTCTGCTGCCACCTTGTGGTAGATAAGATATTAGTTGCGGTGATTTTTTCATCCTGTAGTTAACCCACTTGACCAGATGAGGGGTAAAGCAACTTATTTGAGCCCATTCAAATCCACTGGCAAAACTGATTTTAGCTGGTTTAGCTAAAATGTAATGGTCAATGGAAATAATAAATAAAGCCGTTTATTATAAACTAACATATCTTTGATTATATAAATTATATTTTATTCTCTTCATTTGCAATAGTAAATAAATCCATCTGTTCTGCGTTATAGTGATGTTTAAGAAAATAACAAATTTGACAAATGAGAGGAGACAATTCAGTCCATCAAGCTCATTTGTTTAGCAAAAAGCTAATCTGTACCAATATCTCCAGGTACTTCTTAAAGGTTTTTCAAGGTTTTCCAATTCAACTACATGGCCCCGTAGTTTATTCTTGAGTCCCACAATTCTTTGCATAAATAAGTGCTTCCTGGGTTCAGTCCTAAATGCCCTTCTATTAGTTTCTCCAGGCATCCTCACCATTGATTTGAAAGAATTTTGCTGAATCTACTTTGTCAGTGCCTTTAAGTGTTTTGAGATCCTGAATTAGGTCCCCACACGGTCTCCTCTCCTGAGGACTAAACAGGTTTAATTCTCTGAATTTGTCAGAGTACAAACATGTGCTTAAGTCCTGGGATGCATCTGATCGTTGTCCTATGAGTGGCTTCAAGTGCTGCTAAGTCTTTCTTGTAGTGTGGTAACCAGAATTTCACATAATACTCCAGAGGTGGTCTCCCTAGTGCATTATATAGTCTAAGCATAACATCCATTAATATATATTCAACAGTTGTTTTTATATAACCTGACATTTTATTTGCCTTTTTAATCCCTTTTGCACATTGCTTAGATGGTGAAAAATTTGTGTCAACATAAAAAGTTAAATGGTTTGCTCCCTGTAGGTCAATGTCCACCATCTTGTATTTATATTTGACATCTCTTCAGCCCTCATGAATCACTTTGCAGTTTTCTACATTAAACTGCATTTTCAAAATGTTCACTTAATTCTAAAGCTTGTCAAAATCTTTCGAAATTGTTTTTTTGTGTCCATTCCTCCAATTTTAGTATCACCTGTGAATTTCACAAGTTTACTAACTATACCAGAGTTAATATCAGTAATACGAATCAGAAAAAAGTAAAGGACCAACAACAGACCCTTGAGTGACTCTGTTGATGACCTCACTCCATGTGGGATGTTCTCCTCTTATCTGTACTCTTCAACTCCTGCTGTGTAACCAACTCAAGTTCTAGTTTTGTAGGTTTCCTCTGATGTCTTGAGCTACTTTCTACTTTCAGAATTCATCTTTGATGTATGACTGTATCAAAGGCTTTTTGAAAGTCTAAGCAAATTGTATTGAAAGCATTGCTTTTGTCAACTATTGCAGTTGTCTGTTCGAAAAAATCTAAAACATTGCTTTGGCAAGATGTTACTCTCATAAACCCATGCTGGCTATTATTATGTTGTTATTCTCAGATCCCGTAGGTACTTTTCTAATTAATTTCTTATTATAGTTTTCATAATATCGGCATAATACAGAAGTAAGATGTATTGTTCTATAATTACTAGGATCCATTTTGTCTCTCTTCATTTGCAACAATTCCACTCCTCCAGTACTTCTCCATCCTCAAATGACTGTTCAAATCTGCCTAATAAAGGCTTATAGACAATGTCTTTCATTTCTTTGACTACAATTGGTAAAATCCCATCACTTTTGGTTTTTTTTTTAGTATTCAACATATTGGCAGCTTGATTTATAATATGACTCTTCTATTTTAAAATATCTTTTTACTTCTGCATGGGACATTGCATTTGTTTCTTCTTGGGGGAAATATGTGTTCAGTTCATTTGCTATTTCCTTTTCATTTTCAATTATTTCTCTGTTTGCATTGCTGAGAGTTCTGCAGTTCATTTTTATTGTTATTTTACTAGACTAGTACTCACAAAATTGCTTGCTGTTTGTTTTGGCTTCACTAGTAATTTTTTTTGGTTTCTCTATTGACCTTATGAATGTTTCTTTTTTATTCTTGTTGTTTATTCAAGATAATGTGAAAAGAGTTCATTTCAAACTGCTTCTGATTACACCATACACTGAAACAAAGTATGTTAGTTAAACAGTTTTCACTTTCTTCAGTGTCACAATTACATAACTCTGAATGTTAATACTGTAATGGTATGTCAATTATGAGATAAATAATGAAGAAGAAATAAGCAGTGCCTTCAAATCGCATTGGATTTTCATCTTGCTGAAGGCCGTGCTACATTGGTTTCCACTGGTGCCTCACAGCTCTGGCGTCTACAGTTCATATCCTGCTGGGGCCACTGCCTGTGTGGAGTTCGCATGTTTCTCCCATGTCTTCATGAGTTATTCCTAAAGTACTCAGATTTTATTTTCACTTTTCAAAGGCCCATTTTGAACCAGAAATAAACCTAACATGGAAGTCTTTAGATTATGGGAAAAAATCTCAGGCCCTCGTGTTACCATCGCAAAGATGAGGAGGACATGCATGCTCCATATAGTGAATGGCTGTGATTTGAAATACTGTGCCTGTAGCTGTGAAGCAGATCCCTCATCTATCTATTTTGAAAGGTGTTGGTCTCGTCCGTTACGGGAGATGGACATCTGAAGCAGAACTCCATTAGCAGTGGTGTTATTTTTCTCTTTTTTTTTATCATCCTGAGGTATCCTGTATTTACTTAACCCAAGGAGGCTTAATTACAGTATATCTAAGTATATATTAACATGACCAGCAGAAACAGGGTTCAGAAAAATACGGAAAAGATAGCTAAAGCTCCACCCAAGCCTTGACAGGCATCAAGCCCAAGTTCAAGTTCAAGGTACAGCCTTTCAGAAACTGACCTGGATCAGATAGGTGAAAGTACAGATTTCCTGGGACCTGATGGTACTGCATTGTCTCCAGTCGAGAGCGAAAGGGGGAGTGATTGTACAAACGTATTGGGCCAGGATAACTCGTCGATTCCAGAAGATTCATTGAAACAGAAAATGGCCTTACCTTCTGCGCTGTCAACCACTCCTCACGAGCCAGAATCATCGACTTCATCGGCAGCACATGGGGAAGAATGAAACGAGCTGTTTGAGCTGGAGGTAATGATAGCCACTGCTCAAAACATGAATTATGGTTAGTCTGTGTCAGGGTCACTCTGGGCTGGAGTTCATTCTGGGAGAATCAGAGACAAGGCAGGAACTAACCTTGAACAGGCTGCCAGTCTATTACTGGGCACAATGATGCATACACATCTACACACACTCTAAACTATCCAATGCACATATTTTGGGATTTGGAAGAAAAGCACAGCTATGAATAAAAAAGTACCTGACAAATATAAGGATAATGTGAATACTAGTAAAGATAATGGCCGATCCAGGATCTGAACCAATATTCTCAGAGCTGTGAGTTAAATTACTTTTTACGTAGTACACTTTCTGTTAAAGATCCACAGCACCATATACATTGAAAAATGTAATAAAGTTTAAATACAACATAAACCAACAAAAATAATGCAAACCAAAAATGCATATCTATAAATATGCATAGAGTCTTTTTAATAAATTAGATTTTTTAAAGCATTTACATATTAATAATAAGAGTAAAAGGTAAAATCTCAAAATATTAAACTTTCATCCATATTTCAAAAATTCCACATTTTGGAGAAAAAATGAATTGTGTCCATCAATCATGAGGAAAAAATGCAGCTCAGGATCTATCTTTCCGCAATGTACGGGCCATCCAGCTAGTGTGCTGCAGGGCAGGTTTTGATGCAGTACAACAAAGGGCTGGCATTAGATCCATCTTTGCTGACCACACATCCACCCTGAGGTCCAATTTGTAAGTCAAGATGGACACCTCAATTAAAATGGCCTGGACAACAAGCATCACTGTAAAACACTGAATGAGAAACTGAGGAAGATTTAATAACAGCCAGTTATCATCACTGTCACAGTCATTACAAATCAGCCGCCCTAACAAGGGTACTCTGTTCTGAAATAAATCCTGAGGATGGAATAAATACTGGGAGTAATGGAACTTCACTAATACTAGGGGGGTTATTCAAGAATTTAGGGCCTCCAAACAGGAATTTTATTCAACCTGCGTATAATGTACACTAAATACATACAGTAAGTAAGCCGGGGGATTTGGGTTGTAAAAGATTTTTAAAATCAGCATTACAATGTTACACCAGCAGAGTTAATTTAGCACTTTCTGTTTTGCTGTAGTAAAGTATATCCCCTTGTACTGCTAGCCCTATTGGACTGAGCAGTCTGATTTAAGGAAGGAGCAGAAGATAAGCTCAAGTCTTTATTGAAGCAAAAACTGAAAAATGGGAAACCTATAACTCTATTGCCAAAACCAAAATTCTAGCCCAGACTCATATTCTTAAAATAAATCTCAAATATTTATAACCACAACATATGTCTAAATTGCGTCAAGCTCTGTTTCAGAGTATCTGACATTGGTTTATAAAGTGTTGCATTAGAGATGTCCAGATTGCAAAATCCCAAACCAGTTGACTTTGTAGTATAACAGTTTATTAAAAGGAATTGAATAAACTAAAAACATTAGATAACAAGAGATATCAGAAGTAAGAAACAGCAAGATATAATCTGTATAGAGGGGATTACGCATGCATGCCGACACATAATCTACAATGTAATTCCACAGTATCATCCAAAAGTGTCAAAACTGTCACCCCACGACAGCAATGTATATGTATATATATATATATATATATATATATATACACACACACTATGGGACTTTGCTCACTTTGCTCGTCTACTCCCTTCTCCCCCCATCCCCCCCGTGGCACGCCATGCGCCAGCCACTTTGCGTCTCTGCCTCTCAGTGTGAAGAGGGGGGCTGAACACATGCTAAGGAGATGCGGTCGATCCTCCGAAACCCCTTCTTAAACAGTGATACAATGGGAAACAAATACAGTTTTTTTTTACCTCCTCTGTGCTCAATCAGCTGGCTTGCTGCTGCTGCTGCTTTTTGTGCTGTGCTGCATGATCTGTTTGTCTTGGAGACATATTAACGTTCCGCGAGACAAGGAGGGCAGCTGCTGTACAGGCTTTTAAATGTTCAAAGCGCTGCTTGAATATATATACTGACTGCAATTAGGTATCGGGATGAAATCCTTAGACCCATTGTCAGACCCTATGCTGGTGCAGTGGATCCTGGGTTCCTCCTGGTGCACGACAATGTACGACCTCATGTGGCGAAAGTATGCAGGCAGTTCCTGGAGGATGAATGAATTGATACCATTGAGTGGCCCCACGCTCGCCTGACCTAAATCCAATAGAACACCTCTGGAACATTATGTTTCAGTCCATCCGACACTGCCAGGTTATACCTTAGACTGTCCAGGAGCTCAGTGATGCCCTGGTCCAGATCTGGGAGGAGATCCCCCAGGACACCATCTGTCGTCTCATTAGGAGCTTGCCTAATGTTGTCAGGCATGCAAACAAGCACGTGGGAGCCATACAAACTATTGAGTACAATATGGAGTTACTGCAATGAAATTTTGGCAGAATGGACTAGTTTGCCGCATCATTTTTTCACTTTGATTTTTGGGGGGGGTCTTTGAATTCAGCCCTTTGTAGGTTGATAATTTTCATTTCCATCAAACAATGTAGCATCCTTTCATTCCTAACACATTAACCAGTCCATATCAGTATAGATATCCAGCATGATTTTTTTCCCATTGAGATCTGATGTGTTTTCAAAGTGTTCCTTTAATTTTTTGAGCAGTTTATAAAAGCTGACCATCCCTAGATGGTGACGTCTCACTTGGACCAGAGCTGACTGCAGGATGATGATCCGCCCTGCCAGACCTACCCTAATGGGCAGTAATATTTATTCTGAGGCAGCCATTACTTATTGTTTCAGTTGTTTTACTTATTTTCCGTTGTGCCTATGGTACTGTATTAAACAAGACAATCTGGATAGCTCCACAACATTTTTTGGAGCTCTCTGTGTCTTCTCTTGACCAAAAGGGATATTTTATAACAAGAGCCAAAAGCCTTAACAGTAGTGACCAAATCATATGAATGATGTGCAATAATAAGAGGTGTGATTAAAAGGTTAAAAATTGATATTCTAATTTTCCGAGATACTGAATTTGGGACTTTCATTAGTTGTCACTTATAATAATCAAATTTAAAAGAAATAAACATTTGAAATACATCAGTCTGTGTGTAATGAATGAATCTAATATACAAGTTTAACTTTTTGAATGGAATTACTGAAATAAATCAAATTTGTCATGATATTCTAATTTTATGACCAGCACCTGTACAAGCCTTGCAGCACAACCAACCTGTCCATTGCGGAGACTCACACTCATGAGAGACAGTAGGCAAGTGCCTGCAGAGTACAATGAATAGCCATAGAAAGAACAAATAACTCAAAAAAAGTAAATGAGGATGTAGGGTAATACCACCAACAACAAAACTTCATACTGACACGTTGGATGTTTGATAGGCACTAATTGTCTGAAAGTATTTATAGCGGTTTGTACCAAAATGGAATAAGTGTTTATCACATTCTGAAATGACAGTGTACATTTTAATATGCTGTACAGTAAGGTATATCACACTTTGTAACAATTCAGATATGAACGTATTGCTTTGTGTAATGAACGGTGCTCTATAATAAGAAGTGTTATTTTTATTATTTTATTAGACTCTTCAAATACAGGAAGACATTAAATGATGGCTCGGTTTAGCACAAGCCGTATGAAGATGGAGGCATTGCTTGGTCATTTGAGCTCACAGAGAAGTAAATTAAATATGCCCTACATTGGTAAAGTCCTTTCAAAGTGAAAACCTATATAGGATTTCCAGGAGAAACAGGTGTAAAATGCCAGCCTACTAGCCTCTTTGAGGCAAAACAGTCTCTTCAGGTAGTTCACTATAGCTGGTTATGCCAATACCACTTACTTCATTTTCTGCCTGTTTGAAAATTGGCACACTCTTCTACCTATAGGAGACAGGAGACTGGTACTAAATTGACAGCGGGACTTGTGGACACTTCATCTCAGTGGTGCTTTAAATCTGGTCTTTTTCTTATCATAAATGTGGACAGCCATCTACTTCTGTGCAATTTACAGTTGTGCAATTGTGCAAGCCCTCCTACATAACTCAAAGAATATGACCTTGGTTAACAGTATAATTGATAATGGTCTACTGGTTAATTGGATTTTGTAAAAGCAAATCATGGGGCTGGATATTCTGTTCTTTATTTTCTTCAAAGACTTAATTTTGAATTCAGAAGTGTCTTTGCTGATATGCTTTCTTTTGAAGGATCATCTAACACTACAGATTGATTGTTATTGCCTAAAACGTCACTAATGAAATTACTATTATTGTGCGTTGTGCATTCCTAAAGTGTGTCTGTTGCATGCTTCCTGTGCCTCCTTTTGCTATTCTAGTACTTTATATAGGGTGGTCCAGATCTAATTATGCAATTTTCATTACGCTATAACTTATTAAGTTTATTACATAGAAAATCACCCGAAAAATCCCAGACCATCGAGAAGTGTGCAAACTGACAACATAAAGAATCGTCTTCGCGCCAAACTGGAATCATCCTCGCATAAATCAAAGTTATCCAGACGATCTCGATCTGAATAATTAGATCTGGACCATCCTGTAGGATATTGAATATTCTAAGTAGCCTACAGGTACTCTTGCTTAGTCAACTTTATAAAATAATCAAAATGGGTTTAGGGTGGGAACCATTGCAGCAGCAATTCATCCATCTGTCCAGCCATTTTATAACCTGGGAATTCAATTCAGAAGAGCAGAGAAATGGCAGATCTCTTAAGCATTAACTACAAAGGCAAGAACGAACCTGGGTCGTGGTAGGAGTCCATCCAAGGCACACTCATGCATATATCCACACAGTCAATTTAAGCTAATTAGCTTAATTTGCAACTCCTTGGCATGTGTGAGGAAAGCCCAGAGTAGCCTGAGGAAAACCCTACATAAACACAGGAAGAATGTGGAAACTTCTCAGGAATCAGGAATTAAAACTAGTCTCCTGAAGCAGCAAGACAACAACATAACCACTCCATTGCAGATCACCATCCAACACACATCCACTCCAAGTTAGATTTGCCAAAATAACCTAACCTGCATATTTTTGAGAAGTAGGGGTAGTCAGTATACCCTGAAGGAAAACTGGCATGAACAAATGGAGAATGTGTTACTTCCACACAGATAAAGACCGCAGCAGGATTTGAAACCAGTCCCCAGGAGCTGTGAGGCAGCAGAATACCCAGAATGCCACCGTGGTGTCCTTATTATATTTATTACACATAATACAATTTGTACAGGGTGCACCAGCTCTTTCTTTGAAATTGAGACAATGACAGATTATGAATCTTACTCAGGGCCACAATACAAATCTTAGTGCATGCTATCTATCACCTAGTTGATGATCACCAGGGTTTGTTGATACCAAATTTTGTCTTAATTTAGAACACCATTAGTAATAGCAAAACCAGAAACACAAATGAACAGTTTTTAAGCTTGTTCTGTCTATCATTATGAAGTCATGGGTGGAACACAATACACAATAATCTGTTTTCTATTTATGTATCCATCGTATCCCTACTCACAATAAAAGAGCAAGTATTAAGAGATTAATTCAGCAATTATTTAGTTAGCATCAGATTTCTGATCCAGTCATCAGCCAACAAATCTGATGGTAATAAGCCTCCAGTGTGCTTGTGTTTAATTTTAGAAAAGGAAATTTGAAACAGTAATTTATAAAGTAAAAATGATGTCAGTCCAGAAAAAGGAGTAAACTTGTAATGCTTACTGAGTCCATTCTTAGTGTAACAAAAACTCCTTTGTTAGTAGGAACTGATGACTTCAGGCTGTTGTATTAATAAAATTAATCTAGACCCTTATGTTCTCGAGAAGCACAGCATAGACCTGTCTCAAAGCTTCCTTTTATCTCTAAAATGAAAAGAAAAACATGTAGTATCGCAACTGAAGTCACACTTAAACACCCACATACAATCTGGCATCTTCAGAGCATACAAACTGCCTTACCGAAAGTCTTTAATGATGAATCGCAGTCCACTGGCACGGAGAATCTAAGAATAAATTTGAACAGTTAAGATCGAGGCTTATGTAGGATTCTCAGATCTTGTCCTCCAGTGGTTTGTATTTAATTAAAAATATACTTTAGCATGTGTCAAAATCTTGTAAGATTGCCTGGTTATGCATGTTTCATGTTACACAATTTAATCTGCATGTTACCAATGATTGGGGAAGTAACACATACACAAAGCTTTTATTTTTATTCCTATGATGAGGAATTTATGTTGTTCATTTATTTATTTGTAACACCTATCAATACACCAATGTTTATATTTTTACCTACATGAAATTGTAAAGAATCATTACTCACATAACCCTTAACCAAGGAGCACTAGACAGACGTCTATTTATAATAAATTACTAAAAAGAGGACTATGCTATCTATAGCTAATCACAAAAGTGACTTTCACAGAAGTGAAACTGGGAGTTCAGATTGTTGGGATACTCATGTGCGATCATCAACACCCAGTGTGGCAAGAAGGCTCATAATTTGCATTCTTCCTTCCTGGATTTAATTCTGATGAAGCCATTATTACAAAATCAGCTTGAACTGCAACCATAATGAGCGCGCAGTTGTGATAAATGTATGGTAGGCTAGTGATCCTATGCTGTATTCCTGTCAGTTTCCCTTTTCCAGAATTGCCTAGCCAATTAACTATTTAGGGTGAATGTGGGAGTGGCTGCTGCCTTGTGGCTCCAGTAGACTGACTGTGAATTCCAGCCTAGGTCTTTGTGTTTAAGGATTTTGACAATAATCACCACCTCTCCTGATAGACCAGTTGACCTCCTACAACAAAAAGACGTGTGTGTTACATCAATTGGGGAATTATGCCCATTTTTCAATGGTGACACTGAGCAGGAAAAACAGGTATTCCCTCTTTTTGTGCATTGTGTACCTTGCTCATATTGTTTTTATTGTCTCAACATTGAACGTAAAGAAAGCTACTTCTCAAAATCCTGAAAGTTAGGATCTGAGGAAAAAAGACAATCCTGAGAGATATCACTAAAATCAAGAGGTACTGTATATAAGTGACTTTAGGAGGTGACAAAAAGTGTGTAGCAAAGTTGTGATCACATATAGTACATTAAATCAACAAGTTAAACCTTCTGTATAATAGAGAGAAGCTGCATGAAATCGAGAGGTGAGAGGAGAGATGGTTGACACAGTATTGGTTTAAATGGTCAAAGAAAATATTAATAAAAACTTAAAATGTCATCAATAATGGAGGATTACTTTGTAATTTATATTATTAAATAAAATAAGGTTTGCTCTTTATAAAACTGATGGAATATGATTCAAATAAGGCATATAACTTAAACAGCAGCATGCTACTGGGCTAAGCTCTGGTCATCTATGAACATGTAATGAACAATCAGAGTCAAAGGATAAATTGATGAATATAACCTCCGGCCATGTTATGTTTTATTAAATATAAAAGTCAGAAATAGCATAAGCAGCTAATTAAGAGTGTTCATATGAAATTTAGTGATTTACTTCATGAGGTCAAAGAAAATAATTATCAAAAATAGTAGGTCAAATATTTAAAATATTACAATGTGCACTTCAGTTTAAATATTTAAAGTGCAAATCTTCCCAATTACAATATAAATTGTTTATTTTTCACAATCTGTAGTGGTCCATAAAGGGCTAGATTCCTACTAAAAGATCAAAAATAAAATTATACATATCACTGACCTTGAATAGTCTAAAATTATACCCCACATGCTTATGTTTAAAATATTTAATTTTTAACCTACTGGGAGTGGCTCTTAGAAAGCTAGGATCACCAATAAAGAATCAAATATCAAAACATAGCAGCATATTTCTGATCAGCAACCTCAAAATTACATAATACAACACTCCATATGCTTACATTACCGATCGCAATTTCTCAAAGTTGTGTGAAAAGGAGAAACTCTGACACCTTTTATCCCATTAGGGCGTAAATCACTAAGGTCAGTTGATGTGGCCTGCACAACTTCAAGTCCTTCTGATTATTCTTGCTGAAGACACCTATGGGTGTCTTGTATTATAAGAATGTAGTTTTCCTCAGAAAATATGGTCCAAAAATGACCTACAAATGAGGGGCTTTCCGGTTTAGACGGCCACAAATAAGGTGGAACCCCAAAAAAGGTTCATGACTTCCATAAATAGACATCTGTACGAGTTGAATGGTATAACATATTGGTGGTTTTCTCATACTTGTGAGTCAGGAGGTACTTGACCAAAAAACTGAAGTGACTTCAAAGCATTCATAAGTAACTCTTATGAACACAATTTAGCTTATTGTAATGTGTGGTCTAATGACCCATAGATATGTCATATGATAGATATCATTTATTGATTTATTTAGGTCAACAGTGTATTAAAAACATTATTTAAAATAATAAGGGATTGGAACAGGGAGTCAAACTTGCCATTTCCTTATCCTTAAGGAGGTACATTCACTTCAAACTTAAAAATTTGCCTCTATATATAGCTAATTGCAGTAGAGATTGTCTTAATGTTGAAACTTTGCACAATCCACTAGGTGGCAATATGGCCTCAAGGCCCGGCATTGTGCTAGTGGAGTAGTAAGAATAACAAATCGACTGCAGCCTCCAAGCATCAGCCTTGGCTCTCACATTTTTCATCTCAGGCAGATTTGAATTCAGTTATTGCAAAATATAGAAATATTTTGATGTCTGTTTTTTTAATGACTGAGATTAAACCTATTTTGACAGGGAAACTATCTGATAACGACAGCCACACCCTCCTGTAACTGGAGATTATGTGCACCAATTTCAAACATTAATTATAAAAAAATGAATGGATCTTGAACAGAGAACATGTTTACATAGTTCAAAGGGAGCAATATAGAGAGAAGCCATTTATGAGACAGAACTTTCTGGTGCTTATCTCGCGTAGCAAGCCACAGCTTCTGACCAACCCACAACTCTAGAACAAATAATGATAAAGCTGACCAACCCACAACTCTAGAACAAATAATGATAATCAGTGAAAAATAATTATTGCTAATAATTCATGATAATAATTTTGTGTCATTATATTGGGACTCTATGTAGCACTCTCTCCAGATGACTGGGTTGAAATCTCAGGGCTCTTTGGTGTTGGCTCTTCCCATTCCCCCAGTGTACATAAAGTTTTTTTTTTAGGTAATCCAGTTTAAATCCATCATTCTAAAGGCTGACCGTCCTGTAATAAGTCATCCCTCTTAGGACTGTGACCCTGGTGTTATAAGAGGTATGTGTGCCTCAGTGACCCTTTGGGTGGTTCTGTTTAGAAATGTGTGCTCTTGATAGGGATTCCAAAGGTAAATAGGTCAAAAAGGAAAGGTCAAACAAAGAACACGCCATAAATGAATGTTCCAGTTAAATCAAACAAGACCATGCCATAGCCTACTCAATCATGGAGCCAGGCCTGGGAGGGCATTTGTTGTTGGCAAGGGACTGGTGGCCAGGGGAACACCATAGCCTGGTCAGAGAGAGGAGGAGAGGTTGGGAGCATGCGCTGATTTTTTTTTTTAGAGCATGATAAATCACCCGGATTGGGATTCGAGTGAAGCCGTGCAACAGGTGACACCTCAGCACCACACTGGAGTGTCAATCCTGCCACCAACCCCCCTGATTTCCCTGAAAGTTGGAGGACCTGCTTGCAGGGCTGGATGCAGATTAACATCATACAACAGACGAAGCAATTGCAGGTTAAGGGTCTTGCTCAAGGGCCAATGAAGTAGAGTCACTTCTGGCATTTATGGAATTCGAACCGGCGACCTTACGATAGCCAGCACAGATCAGGCTCAGCCTGAAAAAGTTCAGTGGGCCTCACCACCTGCCAGGAGGAGGGTGAGAAGCAGGTTATATAAAAAGAAAGTCACAAAATTAGGAATAAATAGACTCCTCTGTAAAACCTCAGGCAATAAACCAACTCTTATTGTGTTCATTAACTCTTAATTTATATGTATACAACATCTTGCATCACAAACTAGGGAACAAGGTCAGGGCTATGAACCTTGATACACCCATAGTCTCCTAGATCACAGACTACCTGATCAACAGTCAGCATTTGTGAAGTTTAATGGCTACACTATATGTCAAAGTCAGTGATGTGTAATACTGGGGTGCAGGAGAAAAGTGGAGGTGGTGCAGAGCTACAAGTATTTGGAAGTCCATATGTAAAGCATACTGGACTGGTCTAGTAACACAGTGTTGCTGTATAAGAAGGGTCAGAGCAGACTTACTTCCTGACGAGACTCAAGTCTTTTGATATGTGCAGCAAAACAAATGGTTTACCAGTCCATTGTAGCCAATATGTTGCTCTACACTGTGGTCCCTTGTAGAAGCAACAATGAATTCAGAAAATTCAAAATGCCTAAACAAACTTATCAGTATAGCTAGTTGCATCACAGGACTGAACCAGGACACTCCGTAGGCAGTTGTGGAAAAGAGGATGGTGGCAAAATTGGATGTCATCATAAACAATTCCAACTCTCCTATCCAGGGGAGCTCTTTCTTGGAGTACTTTCAACCAGAGGTGCAATAAGAAGTGTCTCTGGGAATCTTTTCTGCCTACTGCCATTAATCACTTCCTCCTGGTGTCGCTTCTTTCACTCCAGTATGAGGCCTTAGGAAGATAGTACAGACTTCTTTAATTTACTACAGTTATTTTTAGTATAGTATCTATGGTATTATATGTTTTAACCTATTGACTTATATTGTACTTTAGTCAGTGTCTTTGTATTTCATATTTTTCCTGTAGTATGCATTTGAATTTTCCCTTAGGGATTAATAAAGTATATTTAACTTAATGCAATCTAACCTAATAAGGGAATGCTGTTTCATCTATACACTTTCAAATGTTAATTATCATTAGTGATTTTGCTGTGTGTAAATTTGAAAACAACTCAGTATACTGAGTAACAATAGTTTGAATTGCTGTCTTATAGCTCCAGAGTTCTCTGTTTAAGTCTAATAATAATAATATTAACACATTATATTTATATAGCATGTTTCCCAAGCTCAAGAGGCTTCACAGAATCTCACAAAGAACAGCAGGGTATGTGTAGCTTTGGATGCAACTAATAGCCACATGGAGTAGTAGGAACAGATACATTACAAGATGTGCAACACATTAATAGAATAAAAGACTAAAATGCTAAATACAATACTAGAAGAAAAACCTGAACAACTAACATAATTTATAATATATAACATACGCAAAAATTATCGTGGGCATCTGGACATAGAGGTAAATGGTAAAAAGGGTCAGAATGTTAGGGTAAGTTAATTGCCTTCCTGAACAAATGGGTTTGAAGTTGTTTTCTTTTTTAAAGAATGAGTTGCGTCAGCTGATCTTATTAATTTGTGAAGGTCCTTCCAAAGTATGGGCACTATAGAGCTGAAGGCTCTGTCTCCGATAATTTGGGACACAACAAGATTGCCAGAATCATTGGATCTTAGTGGGCAAACAGGAGCATAGTAATGATGTAGTCTGGTGCGAGGCCATTTAAAGGTTTCGACGTTATTAACAGAATTTTATATTCAACCCTGTAAGACACAGGAAGCCAGTGAAGGTGAAGCAGGATGGGTGTGACACGCTAGCTGTTGTGGTTCTGTGTCAGGACACTTGCAGCAGAGTTTTGAATCAACAGGAGCTATGATAGAAGATTAGAAGGGGCACCTGCTGGTAAGGAGTCACCCTTGTCATTGTGGGATGTGATAAAAGCATGGACAAGTTTCTCAGCAATAGAAAAGGAAAGGAATTGGTGAACACGGGATATGTTACAGAGGTAGCAGTAAGAAAGTTTCTTAATGTGGTTTATGTCAGTGGAACAAGAAAGAGAGAAATCAAAAATGACATCAAGATTCCTTGCAGTAGAAAAAGGTCTGATGAGCTCATCGCCAAGAGTGATTGAAAAGGAGCTAATTTTCTTAAGTTGAGCTTTAGTGCCAATTTGCAGGAGTTCAGATGCTGCCTGCATGCAGTTTTCATGTTCTCACTGTGTTCAGGTGGGCACTCGTGCATCTGCCTACATCCTAAAGAGATGAAGGTTAGTAATTAAACTGACCCAGCTTAAGTGTGTACTCATGATAAACTGGCATCCCATCTAGGGTCACTTTCTGCTTTGCACATTATGCTATCCAGGATACTCTCTGCAAACCCACCATTGGCCCTGGATATAAATAAGCATGTGCAAAGAAAATGTGAAGAGAAATGAAATCAGAGAAGTTCACTAACGGAAAAAAGTGGTCTCTAACTAGAACATTTGAAACAAAAACCAGCAGCAATGGCCTCCCCAAGAAAGGCATCCCTTTTAAATAAAATGTATTTCCACTTCCTGGTGTGTGGGATCTCCATCTCTGGAGGCATCTGACCCAAACACTTTGACAGAGTTTCATGTGTGAGCTGTTATGGTGTGGTGACGACACCTCCCCCACGGATAACAAGGCCAGCTGCTGTCACGTTATGACTGTCATGATCCTTCAGTTACTTAGCAACGGCTGCCTCTCGCCACACTTTCTGTCACTCTGTTCCCTGTACTTTAGAAAGGAATGTGAGAGACAGTGGATACTTACCCTTTAAATCTGTTTCCACAAAACTAAAGAGAAAGGACAGTCAGGAACAGCAACCAAACAGAAAGGTGCCAGGGTAAACTGGAAAATCAGACATGGAAACCAAAGGAACAGCAGGATATGAATAGAAATAGTTTATCTTGCAAAGGAGAAGCCTACACTGATTTCAGTGCTGGAAACAGCCAGTAGGGGTCTGCATGCCTCACAGCGTTATGAAGTTTGCCAGACAGCAATCCAAGAAGCAGTTTTTGGCAGATGGGTTGAAGGTTAGGAGAATCCCCCATGCTATCTGAGGGCAGGCCAGGGCTCTTCTATGGGATAGTTGGGGTCTAAAAATCTGTTTTGTGAGACAGATGACCTAAGGCCATTGCACCTTTTATCAAGAAACCTGTCAAAGGGTGTTTCATGTTTTAATCTCTTGGCTCAGGTTTGGAGTTCAAGGCCACCTACTGTCAAAACAGTTTTCAAGTTCAATCCTGGTCTTCCATTCTGGATGCAGGTTTTCAGTTAAACCTATTTTCCAGCAAGCTCTCATTTCCCAGTTTCTGTTTGCTCGTGTTACTGCACAAGTGACGAACTGGTTATGCTAAACAATTACAAGATGAAGCAAGCGTTTATGTGTATTAGACAGGGATGCATTTTTTTTTTTATCTTGCTGTTTAACATTTAGCTCTTTGTTAATGCTCAGGTTATTTAAGCCCTTATCTGTTAATAAGTACACAAGTGGATAACACTGAAGTTGCTGCTGGCCATTAGCATTCAATGTCATTTACACCTGTGTCCTCTCCGCTGATCATTAATAAAATAATAAGGCAGAGTTTGGCATTTACAGCCTTGGCAAAAATAAATAAATAAATTCTTATAAATGTATACTTCACACTACATTTTTCTGAATGCAAAATAAGAGAAGGAAAAAAAGGCTCAGCCAAATACGCAATGAGATCTTCTAAAGGTAACAATGACCTAGTGATTGTGAAACTGATTGGGATGAAGATTAGAAGCCTTAGGGGGCCACAGGGCTGAATTTGAAAACTTTGTATAGACAATGCTATACAAAGCTGGTAGGCATGTAACAGTGGATTGAGCGAGTGCAGCTGAAAGGGAGAATTTTCAAGACTCACAAGAACAGTGTGGTAGGTGCCACTGTGGCAGCCTAAGTGGATCAGAATCAGCAGCTCTGCTAGGGTTTTCAGAGATGACAGGGTACATCAAGAATGGGCCACCATCCAAAAAACCACCAGTGGTCCTTTGATTAAGGGGCTAATGAAAGCTGGTAAAGATGGAGGTAGACAACTCTCAGCTATCAAACGATTATAAATCTAGTGCCAAACTGGCATTTTGGAATCCATGACTCATTAGGTTGGGGTACTGAATTTTTCTACATTCAGCAGAAAGGAAAAAGTAAAGTTGCAGCGGGCACAGAACATGGGAGGATTGGAATAGTATCATCTACTCTTTTAGATCCCAGTTCTTGTTAAATCATTCTCAGATGAACACAAAGACATATCACTAACTCTCTTGAGTCTTCATGCCCATTTCTTGAGGCTGTTGGTGTTGATGATGTTTCATTACATATATTTGATAAAATTTTGAAAGTAATTACATATCAGAACATACTCTTTTATGTGAACAATGTATATATTTACTAATTGGACTTTAAATAAGATCATGCACCATGTCAGAAGGCTAGGACACTTCTGGAATGGCTCCAGGAATATGGCAGTAAAAATGTTGTGCCCCCCTTCCACCCACCCCCATAATCACAATAGCATAGTTCATTTGAGATCAGAGAGCTATGACATGAAACTAACCATTTAGAATAGATCCATTAGATAATCTGCAACAAATGTGGGACACATTAGTGTCAACGAAGACTGGAAAAGCTGAACTTCTGCACTTGAGCTTGCAGCCTGGAGCCCTACAAGCTACAGGTGCCCCAAAATAACTAAAATGTATGAAAAAAAGGTGTTATTTATTTTTCAAAGAAATATTACTGCTGCTTAACTGGTTCGCCAATTCCTCCTTAACCCCTACACCATTATCCCTGAGATTATCCCTTCCCATCTTCAGTGCACTTCAGGTAGATACTCCATGCAGTTGTGGGGCAGCATTTGATGCACCAAGAGAGCTGAATGTAGGCTTTCAGAAGGGAAAGCGCCAGCAGAAGAAAGTGATTTGCTGTGTTATAATAGTGACAACATTATAAAGGTTATTTCTAATGATTATGAAGCATAGATAGATGATGACTTGATATACCATCTGATATACAGTAGATGGTAAACTCTGAAGCCACCTCCAAATATACAGGGTGTAACAAGATCTTAAAACAACTTTTAAAGCTGCTGTTCACTGATTTCCAGAACACAAGTGCAGATCTAGCACCTAAAGATGGTCTCTTACAGAATTTCAGCCTGTTCATAAGTGAAGGCATGTTAGGTGAAATTGTGACTGAGATGTGCACAGCAACTCATCCAGAATCACACACTGATACCAAATTCCAAGTTCTCATGTGGTGTGATGTGAGTCAGGAAAAGCTTCTGGCTATCTTCGCACTTATTGTGTATGTGATAATTCAAAAGCCTGAGATTGAAATCTACTGATCACCATTATTTGAAACATCTTATGGACTATTCTGTGTATGGGTCACAAGTGGAAAACATTTCAGGTTACTTGTTAGGTGTTTGCATTTTGTTGACAACAACTTACCTGCCACTTTGCACAATAGTGAGAAATCTTTTTGGAAAGTAAAATCATTCTGTACACTTGACATAACTGAGCAGAATGTTGTTGTTGACAGATCATTTGGAAAGGAGTTTGGCAAAGATGCAATGCAAACCTCTTACAAGCACAGAGTTGGAACTATGTCTACTGAACAGCAGGTAAAGTGCCCTGGAAATGTATTTTTTAAATTTCGTTTTTAATTTATCTTCTTAGTTTTACCTGAACAGGTAAAAATACCTGTTAAAATAAGTGCCAGAATAATGTATTTAAATATTTTACCCTCTCTATCAAAATGGATAGTTAAAGGACCAGGCTCTCTTTGTTTTTAATATTTGATGTGGCATACTGTGCTCTATTGGCTCTCTATTATAATTCTAGGTTTTGCCATTGCATACTCTGACCCAATTCTATTACTCATAATCATATGCTGTGTCTGTGGATTTTATGGCTCTCCGTTCACCTTCTGCATGTTCTTACACTATCTGCTGATCTTATGCAGTGTCTGTTCAGGTTTAGATTACTCCTAAGCGTTGATATTTCACATTAGTTTTTCAGTGGCCTCTTCAGGTTGGGTGGGGCTGAAACAATGGTTAAAACCTGCAGCCCCCTACCTCTTAAGTCCACCCTGAGGACCGGTTACCCTGTGTTACACTTTCAACACTTGGTGTAAAGTTATGTGAACAAGTTACGTACTCCCTCTTTCAATGGTTTTATAAAGTATATCAATAAATAATTACCCTTATCTTAGTCCTCACAAGTCCTGCAGTTAGCTAAATCTATCATCAGATGACAAGCAACAGATTTTAATTTGTGTTTATTCAGCACCTATCATCCAAAATATAGAAGCCATGTGTCTGTATGGTTTTTCTAGGTGTTCTAGTTTTAGTCTCAAATTGTGTAAATTGATGTGATTTAAAGGCTTTGGCTTGTTTATAATTAATTTGTGTAGTTATATTTTACCTATTTGGGTATATTATGGAAATGAAATAAACATATTTTTATTTTCCTGACCTAACAATAAAGCCATTTTGACTCCAATTTACTGCAGAGCATGTTGCCCTGAGTATTTTGTTTTTCAGTGTCCAGTTGCTGCCATGTGATTGTGGTAGATCCTACACATGATTTCATTGACAAGCCACAAATTAAGATGGCAGCACACTGACCTTAATGTCTTTATGATAATGTAACACAACAATGGGAAACTGGGTGAACCAGCCTCAAAATGACTCAGCAACCAAGACCACTTCTTCATTAGTCTGCCTAGATAAAGGCCTCACCCCAGGCAGAGTGACCCCAAACTCAAATGACAGGCTTCAAGTCCTACAAAGATTGAAAATGGGGCTCAGGCTTTAACAGTTCAAAAATATTTTTAAATGCTCAAAAATATCCTGACTGTAAACATTCAGGATTAAAAACGCAACAATGTTCTTTAAATAGTAAATGCAACTCACGACTAACAAACCACAACACAATTCAACACAAAACAGAAACAAGCACATAAAAAATCCAGAATATCTGAACTGCATGTGCAATAAATGATTCACACTTTACAACTATCACTAACGCTGAGCAGGACCACCACCTCAACATGAATATAAAGGCTGAGAGCAGTCCTTCAGCAGTGACTTTACAGTGGCACAGCCTCTTGGGTGTTCCACCCGCACAGCACAACGAATGCAGTCAGGAGACACATATAGACAACACATAATTGCTAAATAATCCACCTTAATGAAAGGACAAGTGTTTGTGTGTCTGTGCATCTGGTTGCTATGTCTCTGTTATATGTCATTTGATATGGAATTCGTAAATGTACTGCTAATGTTTGTGACATGCCATCTGTTGGAATGACAAATGCAATGCATTTTATTAATACAAATGTTTGTAATGAAATGCTGAAATGAAAAATGTGATGCATTGCTACACGCATTACAGAATGCATTTCAATAGATGGTGCTCTGCAAACATTAACACTGAGGTGTACACTGATTGCTAGGATTAGACAAATTGTATGCTATTTGGTGGGGACTAAAAGAGGCTCTTCTTTAAGGGCAAAGCAGGGAAATTGTCACTGTCTTTAGTGAGGGATGAAACATGGAAGTCATTACATGTTTCTTGGATAAAACAAAAATCAAACTTGCAATAACTGAAAGTTCAAGACCAGAATAGTTTGATTATTTGCTCAAGCATTAGCATCTTGCATAGTTCTTTCCTTTAATTAAGCCAAAGTTCAGATCATCTGAAATCCAAGCTGTAATCTCTTATATTATGGCTGGCATGGTAGGATGGATCACAAGGCTTATTTCATGTATGTATCAACCATATAGCACTGAAAGCTCTAAAATGGCAATGAACATAGAAACATTCAAGATGGTGGCACCTGTAAAAAAAAAATACACAAATGTCAATGTAATAACAATTAAATAAAAAAATGTGCAATGCCAAAAAAAAAGTACTCACCACTGTGGAAGTTTTCACATTTTATGGTTATACAACATTCAATCACAATAACAATTTTGCTTTTTTGAAACTAAACAAGTGAGAAAAGAAGAAGAAGAAGAATCAAAAGTAATAGACTCTTTAATGTCAATGTGGAAGCAGATGTCTGCAAAATGGTCTAAATTATTTACTAATACAAACTGCAAAATTATTGATTGCATAAGTATAATAACCTTCAAATCTGTATTTAGTGTATCACACCTAAATCATCACTGGTTCAGCCAATTGCTTTTATAAGTCACATAATTATTTAAATGTCAATGTCAATTTATTTATATAGCACATTTAAAACAACATAGTAATGCTGTGGCCAAAGTGCTTTACAATAATAGAATAAAAGAAAAAACAAATAACATAAAAAACATAAATAGAAATAAAATATATGAACATAAAATAAGGTACATAATAAATAGAAATAATGTTATATAATCACAAAGAGGAAACCATCAGTATTACTGAAGGTCACGGAATGCAAGTGAAAAGAAGTGAGTCTTTAATCTCGTTTTGAACAGTTCAATTGTAGACGACTCCTTTATATGATGAGGTAAAGAGTTCCACAGTCGAGGAGCAGCAGCTGCAAAGGCCCTGTCCCCCTTAGTTTTACACTTGGTGTGAGGGACAACAAGAGACAACTGACCAGAAGCTCTAAGCACTCTGGATGGCTGGTATAAAACACACAATTGAGATAAATAGGAAGGAGCAAGATTTTAAAATCAATTCAAAAACTGACAGGCAGCCATTGTAAAGAAGCTAAAATAGGAGAAACAGAGTCATACTTTCTTGCCCCAACCAGAAAGCGACTGGCAGCATTCTGGACCAACTGTAACCTGTGCATCAGAGATTTGCTAATCCCAGAATACAGCGAGTTGCAGTAATCAAGGAGAGAAAAGATAAAAGCATGAGTAGCTTTCTTAAGATCCCTAAAAGATAAAAAAAGGTTTGATCTTACCTAATAGACAAAGTTGGAAAAAGCAACTCTTGACTACAGAATTAATCTGTTTCTCAAAAGAGAGGTGACTGTCAAAGATAACACCTAGATTGCAGACTTGAGGTTTGGAAAAGACAGAGAAAGAGCCGAGAAGTCCAAGACCAATTTTGGCTTTAGCTGATGGACTCACTATAAGTACCTCCGTTTTATTTTGATTTAGATCAAGAAAAATATTAGCTTACTTCAGACAGACAGTTGTGGAGTTGATTTGTTGCAGAGTTGCAGACAGGAATATAAAGCTGAGTATCATCAACATAGCAGTGAAAAGAAATGTTAAATTTCCTACAAATTGCACCAATAGGGTGAAGGTATATAGAGAATAAAATAGGACCCAAAATGGATCCCTGAGGAACACCATATTTAAGAGGAGCAGTAGATGAAAAAGTTGGAATTAAAAGTCACTGAAAACTTAAGAGCAGCCCCTTTAAGCCCAACAAGATGTTCAAGGCGTATCAGCAATATTTCATGGTCAATGGTGTCAAAGGCAGCAGACAGGTCAAGGAGGAGAAGCTCACTGTAATCCGGGGTTTTAACTGATTGTAGCATTAAAGTACCTTATCTAGAAGGTCCAACTTGTAGTGAGTCAGCATCATGGCCTAACCTAAACAAAGACAAAAAGAACATTCCAGTCAACTATGTTAAATGTGATTGAAAAGCACAAGTCAGAGGATGGAGAAAAGAATATTCATCCATCCAGCTATATCCTAACTACAGGGCCACGGGGTCTGCTGGAGTCAATCCCAGCCAAAATAGGGAGCAAGGCAGGAAACAAACCCCGGGCAGGGCGGTAGCCCACCGCAGGGTGCACACACACACTAGTAGGGACAATTTAGGATCGCCAATGCACCTAACCTGCATGTCTTTGGACTGTGGGAGGAAACCGGAGTACCCGGAGGAAACCCAGGCAGACAAGGGGAGAACATGCAAACTCCACGCAGGGAGGACCCAGGAAGCGAACCTGGGTCTCCTAACTGCGAGGCAGCAGCACTACCCACTGCACCACCGTGCCACCAGAAAATATTCAACTCACTGAATATCTATTAAATCAACCCCTTGGTTTTAATCCCAAGCGCTACTCGGGCTCAGAATTCTATGCAATTACGAATATTCCTGAGTCAGAATTGGGGTGATGGAAACAATCTGCTTTTACAGTGTTAAGCCCGAAAAACTCTCAGGACAATATTCTGCTACCATCTAGTGGATAAAATAGCATCATGCTGTGCACCTATGTGCGTTTCCACTGCACATTATTTTGGGGGTAGAAATTTCAACGACAACACAATGATGTGTAAAAGCCAACTTTAGAACAAACTGAAACCAAACTATTAGTTGAATCAATTGTGGAAGTGGAAGGACAAGGAAGACGTTAGCCCCCTAAGCACTGTTCAAAATGCAGCAACTGCAGTTTGTGTCATGGGAAATGTGGAAGTCAATAAGCCTTGCACTGTGGTAACCTACAATAACAGAAGGGGCACATCAATCGTGCAGATCAGGCAGTGACATTCTACCCGCTCATGCTTATATTGTAAGAAAAGTGCATAAAGAAACACACTTCTACTGTTCTGATTGCGATGGGCTGTGCATTGGTGACTGTTTCAAAACATACCACACAAAGGGAGTGTATTAAATCTGCATCAGTACAGCAGTTGACACTTGACATACCTTTCCTTCTGTATTTATGTTGACATTTTGGTATTTACATGTTTCTGTTGCATATAATAACTTTTTTTTCTTGTTGAAAAAATTTCAGTGTTTTTTTATTTTATTTTAATTTAATTTATTTAAAGCATGTCACATTCCATACAATCAAGTCAAACTTAACAAAACTAAATTCGATTCAACCCCCACCCATTAAAAAGAGAGGAAGGCCAACAGCCTGAGTAAAACTTTAAGAATAGTAAAGGGGGAAAGAAGTCCTTCTCCCCAATATAAAAGCATATTCTAAAATATTAATGATTAGATCCTCCCAGGTTTTAAAAAAAAGTTTTGTACAGATCCTCTAAGAGAGAATTGGATTTTTTTTCCAAATAGTATATCATATCAGTTACTCAATGACTTAAAAATGGTGGGCTAGGATTCTTCTACTTGAGCAAGATAAGTCTACATGCCAATAGCGTAGTAAAGGCAATTACAGTTTATTTGTTCTTCTCCACATTAAGCCCATCTGGGAGTACACCAAACACAGCTATTAATGGATTAGGAGTGACTGTGACACCAAGGTTGTTGGATAGGCAATTCAAAATCTTTGTCCAGAATAATGTTAATTTGGTACACGCCCAAAACATGTGGCCTAGTAAAGCTGGAGCTTGATTGCAATGTTTGCAGGTAGGATCTCAGTGTTTTTGACTTGTTTTTCTTGGTTAAACATAATGCTACGGAGGCTATAAAATAGGAAGAGTATGGCTCAGATATTGCTTTTAACTCGAGTGATGTGCTCTCTGGACACTGTGGTCCCCCTGCCTAGAGCTCTGTATGGGCTTTGACCAGCTCTAATGAATAGAATGAGTGTACCCAACAACGGGTTGTTTTGATGTTCATGGTTGGTTCCAGTGTTGCACTTAATAGTGCTGGGATATGCTCTGGAAACCTGAATACCTGAAATAGTTGAGCTGGTTTGGTTTATATTAGTGGTCTGTACTGGTAGTATTAGTATTAGCATTAGTAATAGGATTAGTATTAGCATTAGTTTTAGCATTAGCATTAGTATTAGTATCACCCAGACCTCTGTAATTGTATCCTATAGGTGTATATTAATAGTATTTCTTTCCTTGTGTAGCTTTAAACAATATTTTCCAGAAATAAGAGGACTCCCAGTGTTTACTACTTTGCTAAAGAGCAGTTAGACTTTTCTGAAAGGTGTTATGTTTTGCTAAATAAAGAAACACCTGAGATGTGAATCAACACTTTAGTACAATAGCTGTGAATTTACCGTAGCGACAGTATGCTGATTAAAATGCTGGGAGACAACAACCTTCAAATCTCTTTCACAGAAAATCTCCAGGTGGTGGAAGCTACTATTACTTTCTAGTAACAAGTGGAATTAGAGCAATGTATTACAGCAGTGGAACTTATGATTATTTTTCCTTTGTAAAATCAGTGACCCTTAACATAGTTATTGCACTTGGTGTATTTCCTCTCAAAAAAGACTCTTGTCAGAAGTGGATGTGATCTCAAAAAACTGGTCATGGAACATCGAGCATCTGAAAAGAGATGAAGGAGCCAATTTCCTTAGAAATGAGGGAGATTTCTGTGGCATATTTATTATGAAGCTCATCTCACTGTTCTGGTTAACTGAAGGCCTTTCCCATATCCTTCAATGAATGAAGCCAGAATCCTTTCAAGCAGTAAAAGAAATTTAAGGGTGACCTTGAAACCAGTCAGTCAAGATTTTCTAACGCTGACAGTGAACACCAGATAAGATCGCCAACCAAGGATGTTAATGTTGGTTCTTTTCTTTCACTTTTAGTTTCAAATTTGTCATGTTGCTACCTTTCTAAACATACTATATTGTGTCAGTAAATCAGATATGAATTGAACTGTCAGGAATATTAAAGGGCTTGCCTAGTATTACAGCAATGTGAGCAGAGTTTAGGAGGAGAGAAGTATTCGAGTATGGCAGATGGCAAATACTCAGGCAGAGTGTTTGAGGTGGACATTGGGATGAGCCTTTCCACCTGTCAGTCAGAGACATAAGATATACAACAGGCAGGCCCTATGAGGTACTTAAGCTTCCTTCGTATTTTGTTTGATTTGATGCCATTTGTTCTTCTTCGTGTGTATCTTGGTTAGTAAATACCTGCTCAGTTGTTCATAATGTAGTATAAAATGGCCTTTATGTGCTTTTAGATATTCATCTCAGCTTCATTTTGACATTTATTTATATATTCTGTTCTTCCCATCAAATATTTATCACATTATTCTCACTCTGGACATTCAGTTTGTTGTCAAGGACATTTCTCAGTTGCTTGATTGCTGTGGCAAATGCATCAATTACTGACATTATGGTAGTCATTTATTTAAAGGATGAGAATCTGCCGTTTCCTCTCATCTGATCTTTAAATTAAAATGAAGGAGAGACTAACCTCGAAAAACACATCTACAAGCCAAATAAAAAAGACTTCTGCTTATTTTTGATTTTGAGTTTTGATCTGTCCCTGTTTTTGAAAGGTAACCTGATCATTTGCCTTTTTTACTTAGTCTATTTGTGATTCAAAAATTTCTCATGAGTAATTACTGTCTTAGATAGAAAGACACGTCCACTGGTAACAAAGCTGTTTTGATATATTTAGATGTCATGTCTCCCTGTTATGAGTTAAGCATGACTTGCACCCATATCTTGTAATTCCTGTGAGGAGTCAGAGCCAGTTAATCTATTTGGCGACATAGGCAGTCACCTAGGGTGCCATCATCTGAGGGGTACCATTTATGAAATTAAAGGGGAGCACAGTCTGGTCACAAAGGGGGAATACCCCCAGACTACTGGGTCGTCGAACCTTGAGATACTGAGCGGCCGCATCTGCCCATTGGGTGCCGTTTCTGCACATAGAAGTGCACCAAGGGGTCCCATTTGTGTTACAGATGGGGCACATGTACTGAGGAGGACCCCCCTTTCCCCACAGGTTGTCAAAGTGTAATAATGACAACTACCTGCTATGGACAATGAGGGGTGACATATGTCTTCCCTGCCTAGGGCTCCAAATGGGCTTCAACTGGCACTGTGAAGAGTACTGACAGTTGGCACCATGTCACAAGAATAATTAAGGGTATGGCACCATAAGATACTAAATAGGTAGATTTAGAGGGAAAGATTGGCACATCTAAGAAAAACAAGCTGAGGGAAGCTTGTTGGAAAACACCAATGATCCTGGCTTATTTGCCCTTCTGTGTTGTCCTGTACCTACCCAGAGTAGTGGAGGGTCTTATCCCAGGCACTGTTAATCCCTTAAGTCAGGAAATTTACTAGCTAACTAACACTACACCATTATTTATAATACATCTGATGGGATATTGTGGGGTTTTGAAAGAATGACTGGGAAGAGCTGTTTTCCCTAAATGGCTGTTGGTTCATTCTAGTGGCCTGACAGCCACTGTCACACATTAGTCTTCTCAGGCGAGTAAGTGGATAGTCCTCACAACTTATCAGTTCCTGAAGGTTAGAGCATTCCAGTGGTTTTCTACTTGAAACAGCATCAAGGTTTACTGTAAAGGAAAGCTACAGACTTTTGCACAATTCCACACATTTGGACTAAGAGGACTTAGTTGAAGCCATGATAATGGTCTTACTTTGCTGATTTTTAATGTGCATATTACACTCCCTAACCTGGAATAAAGACAGTGTGAGCACGGGTCCGAACACCATCAGACAAACACTACTTCTTCATAAAGCACACGTTTATTAAAGCAGTTTTTGCACAGCACATAGTGCCCCCAGCACCAATCACCATCCACTGGCCTTTCTCTTCCTGTCCATGGGCCGCCTTTCCTATCCTCACGGGAGCTTCATCCCGCTCCCACTCCCAACTCTAGCTCTCTGATTGGAGTGAAGCGACCCCTTTAATTTCCACCCGGATGTGCTCCAGGTGTGTGATGACGTCCTTCCGGCAGCACTTCCTGGTGTAGCGGAAGTGCTGCTCTTGCACCCGGAAGCACTCTGGGCGTTGCTAGAAGGTTCTTCCCCCACCTTCCCAGGTGTGGCAGAAGTGCAGAGCTCTCGGGCTTTAGGAGATTTGGGGCACTCCCTGGCGGAAGCCATGGGCCCCCACGGGTTTATACCTCCTTGCTCCATCCCCATGGTCCCTTGCTTATCCAGGGCGGTTGCCCCCTCGTGGCCCGGGGGACGTACTGACTACCTCGAGGTCCTTCCAGGCATTGACAAGAGGCAATGTATAAATTTGGATAAAAATCAACTGGTTTAGGGCGGCATGGTGGCACGGCGGTAGTGCTGCTGCCTTACAGTAAGGAGACCTGTGTTTGCTTCCCGGGTCCTCCCCGTGTATGCGTGGGTTTCCTGCAGTTGCTTTGGTTTCCTCCCACAGTCCAAAGACATGCAGGTTAGGTGTGTGTGTGTGTGTGCCCTGTGGTGGGCCGGCGCCATGCCTGGGATTTGTTCCTGCCTTGCGCCCTGTGTTGGCTGGGATTGGCGATGACCCCCGTGACCCTGTGTTAGGATATAGTGGGTTGGATAATGACTGACTGACTCAACTGGTTTATTGAACAAAACATACAAGGGAGGAATAATCAAAAGGACTTCAAAATCAATGACACAGACTAAACAAAATGTTTGTGCCCTACTGATCCTCACTATTCAGATGCAAATCCCAGTATATCAGGTATGATGGTATTCCCACTTCCCCACCATCCAAAACTACACTACCTCATGCACAAAGCACTCTTCCCACTCTTCCATTCACTTCATGTTCTGACCATAAATGCTTTACTACACCCAATTAACTGAATATTTTTTGTAACTCATATCACAGTTCCAGTTCAGTGAACCTCTGACAAGGATTAGCCTTTAAACTTCACATCAGAATAGAAAGCTATTGTTTCAGACAGAGTTGCCTTCATCCTTACTTAAAAATAAACACAGGAAAAGGCTGAAGCTGGAGGATGAACTGAGTTATCACAACTGGAACCCGACATTGACGATGATAACCTTAAAAACCAGAAAGACACTCCACTCCACCTTCACAATTGACTTTTTCTTTATTTTTTCCCTGTAGTCTTACATGAATTATTTTTCTACTTCTTTTGATATGGATTCATATACTGTATAACTGCATATGTTTTCTAAATTAAAAGTATTGAAATCTGTAGATTTCTAATGATTTTTATTTCTTCTCAAGCTATGCTACTGTTCTTATATTTCAAAGATAGTTAAATAAAAAAGCATTTAATGCACATATAAAAATCTAAAAGATATTCACATCCACACAAAAAACTTTCTGTAATTACTTGTTAAAATCCTCAAATTCTATATTAGGAAGATGGTAAAAGTTAAGAAATCTCACTTTTAGTTCTGCCTAGTAAGAGTTTATTACTTAGCAATTTAAGACTTAAACAAAATGGTGGTATTTCAGAATATTTCAACTTTCAGATGTGTGGCACCAAATAAAATCATTGAAAACCCCTGACCCAGAGACATCATTTTACCTTTAATCACATATGTGTCAAAAGTCTGCCGTAGTTAAGCATTTGCTTTGATTAGTAGGTCTACTATTATACACAGCCAGGCAATATGACTACTGTTAGCAGTAACCAAGATCCAAGACCATGCCCCACTTCATTGTATTGAATTTATAATTGAGGGGTCCCTGACCAGATAATACAATATTTTAGGGAACCTTGACTTGAAGGCTGGTAACACCTGATCTAAGCTATTGCATTAATGGTGGCAGTTTAAGATGTAATTTATGATGGTTGCTTTTGATTTAAAAGTCTATAAGATGGTTCAAAGGACAACATTGTCGATACTTATAAACTTAGTGCAGGTAAATTTAAATGTCACAGAAACACAGAAGTCCTTAGCTGATTACTTTACAGCAAAACATGCATGATGCTACTGTTAAAAACTCTAACGCTAAGCAGCAAAACCTGCAGCAGGCTACAACCCCTGAATGTGCATTTCGATTTATGTGTAGAATTAAGCACACCCTAAAGCATTAACTGCTACTATTTTTTGCACAGTAGATTGCATCACACTGTAGACCTCGAAAAAATAATTGAAGAGCCAGGGCTGAGAGACGTCATTCAGTGAAGTCTGACAATTCTTACACATTACCTTCACATGGGATAATTGTGTCACGTATCAAGGACTCATATCAAAGCTACAAATCTTTGCAGTTTCAGCAGGTAAGAAGTTGTACAGCAGTCACATTCGCAGGGGACTACTGGATATCACTGAAATGTCATGGTTAAATGTACAATTAATTGAGTGACATTTTGCAATTGATCATGATTCAAGATTTAATGTTTTAACTGCAATAATATATAATACATACACCCAAGCATCTATTCTCTAGACCTAGTTATCCAGAGCATTGTCACAGGGAAACTGGAGCCAATCCCAGCAAGCATCAGGTGCAAAGAAGGAACAACAGCTGGACTGGGTGCCAGTCCATCACAGGGTGTACACACGCTCACATGATTAGGGCAAATTTAGTAATGCCAGTCCACCTAATCTGCATGTCTTTAGACTCTGGGAGGAATCTGGACAACTCAAGGGAAACCCACATGGGCACAAGAAAAAAACTGCACACAGAGAGTACTAGCAACATGAACCTACTACTCTCCTTGGTGTGAGGCAGCATGGCTACCACTACATCACCCTCATTGTTGAAATAACAATATACAAATAAGAATAATATGATAACAAAACAGCAAAATAAGAAAAACTGGAAAATTTATTCATTTATGAACAACACTTGACCTCTAGTCTTTCAGTATCTTCTCTGACTTCCTTTTGAAGCCAACACTGCCTGAAACCTCTGGTGCATGCAGCCAATGAACCTCTGAATCTATACTTTTGGGGATATTACTCCATTCCTATGGAAGGACCTGGAAAATATGCTGGGAAATTAGTAGGCAGAGAGTTACTTGTTCAGATGAAAGGTGCTTTATGGGGTGAAGGTCTGCAGAGAAGGCAAGCAGTATTTATTCCTCAGTGCAGTTTAGACCAAAGCAGATTGTGCTGCTTCACATTGTCCTGCTGTAAGGTTAAGTCACATAAAAGGTGTAAACAGAGGACCTCTAACAGGTCACTCACTTTGCTCTAAGGCCAGTGGCATGGAGTCTGACCCTTACTGTCCTGCTACTGATGTGAGCTCTTTGTTTACTGGCAGTTTCAGCAGTAGTAGAAGTGGCAGATCTGATATATCAATTCTGTTCTGGTGTGGTCTCTCAATGACATCAAGTCTGAAGTATCAATCCTTTTCTGTTTCTCAAGGACAGCGAGTCTGTTAGTGTATATCAATTCTGTTCTGGTGTGGTCTTTCAAGGACAATGGGATGATGGATTTTTGCCTGTCCTACTATTCTGCTGATATCTAGCTTGTCATTAGGACACAGTGGAGCACATTAATCCATATTGTTTGGCAATGCTGGCAGATGACATGTCTGCATGTAGGCCTTCTCCCTTGCTTCTGTTGACAGTTAAGACATTATGGCTTGCACATAATTTTACTAGTTATAAGGACCTTCAAAAGTGACTAATTATAGGATAAAATTTCACCAAATGGCATGTGTTTGGCAAGTTGCAGTGCCTCAAATCACAATCTGCATTGTTGTTCAGAGGGCTAAAGCAACATTTTGTGATTGTACACAAGCTAGAACTAGAGTTTTCTCATTCTAGAAGATGTTGTGTTTCTTTTATTCCTTATCTATCTATCTATCTATCTATCTGTCGGTTGAGACCCATTTTTATTATGACATGCAAGACCCCTACCAGCCATATCCATATATCTGTCTATCTCTGCTACCTTTTTGTACATAGATAGATAGATAGATAGAAAAAACAGACAATAACTTTGAATAATGTTAACGTTTACCCCTCCAGGTGGAATTGAAGAGTCGCATAGTGTGGGGGAGGAATGATCTCAGTCTGTCACTGAAGCTACTCCTTTGTCTGGAGATGATACTGTTCAGTGGATGCAGTGGATTCTCCATGATTGACAGGAGTTTGCTCAGCGCCCGTCGCTCTGCCACGGATATCAAAGTGTCCAGCTCTGTGCCTACAATAGAGCCTGCCTTCCTCACAAGTCTGTCCAGGTGTGAGGCATCCTCCTTCTTTATGTTGCCTCCCCAGCACACCACCGCGTAGAAGGGGGCATTCACCACAACTGTCTGGTAGAACATCTGCACCATCTTATTGCAGATGTTGAAAGACGCCAGCCTTCTAAGGAAGTATAGTTGGCTCTGACCTTTCTTACACAGAGCATCAGTATTGGCAGTCCAGTCCAATTTATCATCCAGCTGCACTCCCAGGTATTTATAGGTCTGCACCGTCTGCACACAGTCTCCTCTGATGATCACGGGGTCTATGAGGGGCCTGGGCCTCCTAAAATCCACCACCAGTTCTTTGGTTTTGCTGGTATTCAGGTGTAAGTGGTTTGAGTCGCACCATCTAACAAAGTCCTTGATTAGCTTCCTATACTCCTCCTGCCCACTCCTGATGCAGCCCATGATAGCAGTGTCGTCAGCAAACTTTTGCACGTGGCAGGACTCCGAGTTGTATTGGAAGTCTGATGTATATAGGCAGAACAGGACCGGAGAAAGTACAGTCCCCTGTGACACTCCTGTGTTGCTGACCACAATGTCAGACCTGCAGTTCCCGAGATGCACATACTAAGGTCTGTCTGTAAGTTAGTCCATGATCAATGCCACCAGGTATGAATCTACTCCCATCTCTGTCAGCTTGTCCCTAAGGAGCAGAGGTTGGATGGTGTTGAAGGCGCTAGAGAAATCCAGAAACATAATTCTTACAGCACCACCGCCTCTGTCCAAGTGAGAGAGGGATCGGTGTAGCATATAGATGATGGCATCCTCCGCTCCCACCTTCTCCTGGTATGCGAACTACAGAGGGTCAAGGGCGCGGCGGACCTGTGGCCTCAGGTGGTGAAGCAGCAGCCGCTCCATGGTCTTCATCACATGTGACGTCAGAGCGACAGGCCGGAAGTCATTCAGCTCACTAGGACGTAATATCTTTGGGACTGGGGTGATACAAGATGTTTTCCAAAGCCTCGGGACTCTCCCCTGTTCCAGGCTCAGGTTGAAGATGCGCTCCAGCGCACAGGCCTTCAGCAGTCGTGGCGATACTCCATCTGGACCCGCTGCTTTACCGGCACAAAGTCTGCTCACCTCTCTGCTCACTTGCGCTGCTGTAATTGTGGGTGGGGATGTCTCTCCTATGCTGGTATCAGCAGAAGGATGGTTGGAGGATACAGTACTCCGAGGTGAGAGTGGGATAGGGTGGTCAAACCTGTTAAAGAAGTTGTTCATTTGGTTTGCTCTCTCCACGTCTCTCTCAATGGTGGCACCCCGTTTCGAGCTGCAGCCAGTGATGATCTTCATCCCATCCCACACTTCCTTCATGCTGTTATTCTGAAACTTCTGCTCCAGCTTCCTCCTTTACTGCTCTATTGCTGCCTTGAGCTGGATTCGGAGATCCTTCTGCACGTGCTTGAGCTCATGCTGATCACCGCCTTTAAAAGCCCTTTTCTTCTGGTTCAAAAGGCCCTTGATGTCATTTGTAATCCATGGCTTGTTGTTAGCATAGCAGCATACTGTTCTTACTGGAACTACACTGTCCATACAGAAGCTGATGTAATCAGTTGTGCAGTCAACAACCTCCTCAATGTTCTCACTATGAGATCCCTGCAGGATATCCCAGTCCATAGTTCCAAAGCAGTCTCTCAGAGCCTGCTCTGCTTCAGGGGACCACTTCCTGAATGAGCATGTGGTTGTAGGTAGCTCCCTCATTTTTGGTTTGTAGTGAGGCTGAAGCAGGTCCAGGTTATGATCTGCTTTCCCAAGCGCAGGCTACAGAGTGGCGCTGTATGCGTCTTTAACGTTTGCATACAGTAGGTCAATAGTCCTATTTCCCCAGGTGTTACAATCCACATACTGGGAGAAGGCAGGTAATGTTTTGTCCAGCGTTACATGGTTAAAGTCTCCAGCGATTAGCACAAGTGCCTCAGGGTGCTGCGTTTGTAATTTAGCAACTGCGGAATGGATGACGTCTCTCACTATCTCCAAGTTCGCTCGAGGGGGGATGTAAACAATAACAACAATCATGTGTCCAAACTCTCTGGGCAAGTAATAGAGATGCAGACTTACGGCCAACAGTTCGATGTTCCTGCAGCAAGTAGAGATTTTAACGTTTACATGTCCAGAGTTGCACATCTTGTATTGACATAGAGTGCAAGTCCTCCTCCTTTCTGCTTCCCGCAGGTACTTGCGTTTCTGTCCTCTCTAACTGTGCTAAACCCAGGTAGCTCCACGTTAGCATCTGGGATGCTAGTTGTTAGCAATGTTTCACTAAAACACAGCAAACTGCACTCTCTGTAGATCCCGACATTTTTCACCAGTGCAGCCAGTTCATCAATCTTATTTGGTACTGAGTTCACATTTCCCAGGATCACAGAAGGAGATCAGAGAGTATAGGAATGAAATTCCAGATGCAACCAGCCAGCCTGAGTAAACCTGGACAATGGTCATTAAACTGGTGATGATGATATATGCAGACCTTCTTTAAATGCAAGAAGGATATTTATATCTGATAAACACAGGGAAAGGAAGTCAATAGTTTGCTTGTAAATACTTAAACTTTTATCAAGTGTCTGTTTTAAGAGGAACCTTTTACATGGAATATACACTTTTAGAATATAAAACCAGTATTAGTCCTTTCTTTTATTGTCAATGTAAGATAATTACATTTTGCTGTTGATGTGATAACCCAAAGATCATTGATTAAAGGATTCTTGAGCCAAATTGCCTTCCTGTTTATTAAATTAAGATGATGAAATGAAAAAAAAAACCTGTGAAATGTGCAAATCCAATGAAGTCAGCTACACGTTTAAGGATGGATGTGAACTGAGATTGGCACGGCTGCTGGTGTTAGAGTGCCAGACAATTATAATCCTGATTAGCCCTATCAAATAAATCAGCAAAAAGTGCCAGATTTCATTTTAAACAAAATTAAACCTTTTTATAATTTTAGAGGTTATTAGTATATTTCCTGCTGAGACAAATCTACAATAAAAAGGAGAAATTTGTAAGTGATATTATATATCGCTGAATTTTAGATAAGCAGATCTCCAAAGGTAATTGTCATTAGTACACTAGATATGCTGCTTTTGAAACAAATCATGTCCTTCCCAGAAATCCAAAAATGACTGCCTTTTCCCTCTTCTAAAGCATTAACCTTGCCTTCTATTAAATTGACTCTACAAGAAGAATTGCTGAGCACATATTTGATTTTGTACATGCTAATTAGTCTCATTTTTTCTTTGTGCTGCCTTCTTCCTTGCAGTGTTTGGCTGTTAATTTTATTCTTTTTCTCTCCCCACTTCTAGAGCACACAATGTCTACTTTTAAAATTTCACAAGGAAGAGGAAGGAGGTTGTTGGTGCATCAAGCTTGTTTGGTTGCATAATAGCAAAGCTGTTACATTATCTTAGTCAGCCGTCAGAAAATCCACATCACCTAGAGATTTCCTTTCCTCTGTATGTATTAATTGATAATATATATTTTTAGCCTGCTGTGTTAACCTAAACTGCTGACCGGGAAAAGCAATAATGAAGGTTCAGTTCTGTTAAAATGAATAGCATGTAGAGTATAAAATAAAGGGATATTTTATCACCCCAATTAAAGGGTATGTTGCCATAGCAATGCAAAATCATACATTGTATTGCACAAAATAAACCGGTTTTTGAGAATCTGATGGGCTTACACATAACTGCAGTATCCAGAAGTTTTGCAAGGTCTTTCTTTACATGCTGATTATATGTAACAAAAATATGCACTTATAAATCAAATAGCTTTAAAAAAATTGAAATATTAAACAATATCATACAGAGAACTGAAGAATACTACAATTTTTTGCAGAGTATCCATTTATAGGAAGGTAAAAGATTTCCTTGTTGTAAGTGGAAATCCTTTCACCCCTGTGCTCCAGCATTAAATACTGTATGTAGAAAAATCTGTTCATCTTTTCTTTCAGCATCGCAAGAACTAAAGCCTAGCTTGGCAGTGAAGGGCACAAGTCAGAAATAAGTATACACATCTTTGGGATGTTACAGGAAAACCAGAGTACCTGAGGAGGAAGCCACAAAGTCACAGAGAGAACCCAAAAACTCCACTCAGACAATGCCAGAGGCTGAGACTCAAACCAAGGTAGTCTATTGGAGAGTCTTTTAAAGCATCTTTTAAAGCATCTGAACTGTTCAAATCCTCCATGTATGTTGAATTTAAAATAAATATTTTTATCACCGTAAGCTATTCTCTTTCAGCCTAATTTTAATAGGCTGGTAACATACAGTTTAGAACTGTGCAGTAGCTGTGCTAACCACTATGGCACCTTAGCTCTCACTCCATGGAAATCACCCAAACAAACACTGCTCTCTGAATTGAGCCAGAATGAGTGGTGACTCTGGGCAAGTTTACCCAAGGTTTTGGAAACAGAGAGTGGGAGTTGGTTGCTATTATTAGATTTGCACCTCAAGGGTTTAATTTCTGTTGTTATTTTGTAACTTAAACTTATCAATAATAGTGCTAATATTTTTATTATTATTTTCATGATGTTGTACCTCCATTTTGTGGCTTGGTTTGAATCACATCTACAGCCATTCTGGGAGTTATAACTTTGCTGTTCATAACAGCAACTTTACTGTTTTCACCACACAGTTTATGGCAATGGAAATCATTTAATATACAATGTCATCATCCACACTATTTAAGATGGTGGCACATTATCAGCAGTGTCTAATTTCCTGGGTATAATACCTACCTTTTAGTCATTTTTTGACAAATTTTGGTTCATGGATTGGGTTTCATTTTTGGTCTAATATTCTGGTGTTCTGCTTAGTTGGAAAGTAATACAAAATTTTGGCTTCCTTTAGTAAGGGCTTAGAGATGGTAAGGCCCAAAATTGAACTCAAAGAAATAGCTGGTGTCAAAAGCATACATCAAAACTAAACCAAATATGAACTAAGCCCATATTTAAATCAAAAATCAAAGTAGACAAGAGAATACAAAAAGTGTTTTGTCCTGAAAACAAACTCCTAATTTTAGAAACAGCTGACTGTTCTGCCACCCAAACACATACACAGATATCAAAAGATGAAACTTAGTCAAAAAAACAGAACAAATTTAGCACTAAAAATTTACTTGACTGTAATGTCTAGCCCCAAACATTTAACCAAAATTTTCTGTCAGGAAAACACACACAGAAGATCATCTACAACAATATTTATTCTATAGCACACTTTCATAAACAGAATGAAGCTCAAAATACTTTACAAGATGTCAAATTAGAAATAGATAAAAATAAGACACAATAAATATCTAAGATAATATATAAGAATAAATCAATGCGAACTTACATAATATATATATATATTGTGGAGGACTGCTGGCTTCTCAGGCCGGTCCTCACCTCCAGGCCGCTAGGAGGAGCTCTCCTGACAGCAGGATAGTGCCTCGAGGTCCAGCAGGGCCTCATGGACTTTGTAGTATTTATACACAGCCCTGCTGGATACCTTGGGGGCCACCAGGAGTCGCTGTGGGGGGGCTTATGGGCTCTTTTGTGCCTTATGACCCGGGAGTACATCACGGTCACTTGACGGGAAGGAACGACGTGCTCCCGGATTGAAGTAAAGGACTGATTGCCCTGACCTGGAAGGAAAAAGGAACTGTGGACTGTTGGGACAGGAACACCTCTGGGTCAGGGGCTATAAAAGGACAATGCCTCAGTCCAGACGCTGAGCTGAGCTGGGAGGTAGAGGAGCAAGTGTCTGGGTGAGGAGGAGAGAGATTACTGTGTTTATTGTGATAATTTGTGAGTAGTTAGCCATTGTACTGCGCCCCTGGCCTTGCTCAAGTAATACAAAAAGTAGAGTCCTTATTCATAAATTTGTTTGTAAGTCTCTAAAAATAAATTCGATGCTATGGTCAGATGGCCAGAAGAGGACAGAATTTTTTTTTAAAAACTCCAGGAGCAAGATGGAGATCAAATTATGCAGCAGTTCAAAGGTCAAAAGATCACCCAGCCTCCTCTGGGCTTTCTACCTAACATAAATATGCTTAAGGCGTTCCTTATTGTTTTTTAGGTTTTGTCCTAGAGGATCCAATACAGTGGGTCTTATGGCTAGTTGGGGTATTTGCTTTCACTCCATAATCACAGGCAGCTTCACAGTACTTTGTTCAGGTGGTGGTGGCACCAAACATCACCACAGTAAAACCAGAAAAGAAAGCAGAGAAAAATAGGGGTTATAAATGATTGTACCTCTGTGAAGAATATGATATTTCTATGCATGTATAATTGATTAGAAGTAGATGTAAACTTCAGCTATGAAAAGGCCAAATTAAAATGTTCCACAGTATTAGCTTGGCATATGTTTATTGTTAAAGTGTTCCAGATATTTGCTGCATAATAGCTAAAGGTCGCATCACCACTTATTTTATGCTTAGCTCTTGGAATAGTAAGCAAACCGCTATCGGAGGATCCAAGGTTATGACTGGAAATGTATGAGGAGGCATTCCAAAATATAGGACAGAGCAGGATTATTTAGAGGTTTATATACTATTAATGGTATTTTAAAATCATTTCTAAATGACACAGATAACCAATGTAATGATGCCAAAACTGGTGAGATGTGCTCAGATTTTCTTTTTCTGGCTAAGATTCTTGCTGCTGCCTAATTAATACAGCAACTGATTAATGTCTTTCTTAGGTAGTCCAGTTAGGAGGGCACTACAGTAATCTGGTTAACTGAAAACAAAATCAGGAATTAATGTCTCAGCATCTTGCAATGCAATAGTAGGTCTATCTTTTGCAATATTCCTTAATTGGAAAAAAGCAATCCTAGTAATACGGCTAATGTGCAATTTTAAATTTATGTCAGAGTTTATGATTACATCTAAATTCTTTATGTCCACCTTGACATTTAATTCTGAGATTATTTCTATAACTTCATCTATTTCCATTTTGCCAACAACTAAGATTTCAGTTTTTTTCCTTATTATGCTTGAGGAAGTTATACTCATCTATTTAGAAATACAAGTAAGAAATTGGACCAGAGAGCCCAGCACACCAGGGTCATCAGGTGCTATAGATAAGTAGAGTTAAACAGAAAAGCACTTAAAATAAAACTCAACTGACACGTCCTTTCAGGTGGTATCTGCATTTTTAGAAAACCAGGAAGTGTAACACCAAGTGATGTCACGCAGGACACAATTCTGCTTGTCCTTGCCTAACAGAGAAATAACAAGTCTCACCAAAAATTACTCAGAATGATGGTGGCCAAGGGAAAACAAAATCGTGTTGCAGGAGAAAGCTAAAAAATTTCAAAGATATGCAAATTAATCTAAAAAAAGTCATGGGCTTCAAAAGATCTTTTAAAATCTTTGATACAATGTAAGTAAAGCAGCTAATCATGAGAACAGCATCAAGAATGTGTTGTTTTTCCACAAAATGGCCGGCAAAACCAAAAGCAATCCACAAGATGGATAAACAATAAAAAAAATGGTGGACAACATTGTAAACAAAATAATAAAATGATACTGTAATTACAAAAAAATGATAATAATGATAATCATAATAATACATTACATTAAAAATTAAAAAATAAAAACATAAATATCCAAAAATCATAATATCTGGCTTTTTGATCTTTGCATGTTTCAGACTTTTGCTACTTCCCTCATCGCCTAGTTTAATTGTTCCTCCCTGACAGTACAGAGACAGATATAGAAACGTGAATGGGAGTGCATCTAAGTGGACAACCCATCATTAACAGTACAAGAGTGACAATTGCTTTTTTGATATTTGTGGTTCATGCCATAATCATCTTTGCCTTGTGTGTATTTTGATTTAGTAGCTGTTTGGTCTTTCTTGATCCAGGTCAGGGTGACACACAGAGGTGCCCCTTTTACACACTGATATCCATAGTTGTTGACCACACACTATAATTAATAACCCAGACACCAGTATTTATCCTTTACTAAAGGTTTCAGTATATGTTTGAGTTCTCAATAAGGATGCATATCTTTACTTCATGCTTTATCCTCAGGGTGACAGGTAAATATTGTCTGAAAAGAAAAATTCAAGGAGATGGACAAACACAGCTATACAATGCCATCTGCTAGGAGGTGGGTGGATAGGAAGGAGACTTGAAGTAAGTCACACATCTTCATCTCTTGACTGACTGCTTTTTTAAGCATCTGAAAAAGTGTTCAGAGCTTCCTTTTATTCTGGGATTGTTTTCTATACACAGAAATTCTCTACACCGTCTTCTCACTCAGCCTAAATATAGAATTCTGTGCTAGCATACAGTAAGTAATAAATACCTTTTTTACCATTCCAGCTAAATCTTTTGTATTTCATATATAAAAAGCACAAAGAATAAACTATTTTTAACACACTGAAAAGAAAATAATATCCTAAATTTCCTACCCTAATTTTGAGCTATTCATTAAAGAATTTATCAGCTTCATTGATTGATTATCATTTCTAATTGAAGGAACCTCCTCCAGACACTGATTAAACAGAAAAGATAATGGAAAACTCAGTTTATAATTGCAAGCAAACAATAATATATCAAAAGGGTTGCAGTCTGGGTCGTCATTAATAACAAAAAAATAATTAAAGATATGCTGATGAGAATAGAAGTATAATTAGCCTAAGATGTTAAATACAATCAAATACCGTAAAGAAATTCTGAGACACTCAATAGCCTTGTGGAGTGTTAGATTTTAATCACAAAAAGATAATTAGCTACCGTTGAGACCTGATTAATTACTTCTTGCCGTTTAGGCCTGAAAATACTACCAGTGTTATCCTTTTATATACCGGCGCAGGGTGTTCAAATGATAAAGTATTCAGCTTAAAAACCTGTCGGCATTGCACTGGAATCATTTAAATATGTGTGGGCAGGTTGATTTGCACATATGACTAGAAATTTCTCTTTCTCGCTCTATCTTTCTCCTTCTCACACACTCGCACTCCAATTGAATTTAGATGTGTTTTAAAATATTAGTATTCTGCATATTCTTTGAGAGATAGGGATGCCTTTTTATTTTTAGATTCTCAACTGGAAACCCCTGTAAAATTCTAATCTGTTACATATTTTCCTAAATTAGTTATAAATACGTGTATCAAACCATACCACAAATATCTAAAGAAGGCTGGATTACACCCTGACAACTACACAGGACTGATTGAAATTCATTTTATGTTGCAGTTTTGATGCAGAAACATTTCTTGGCTCAGCCATTTTGCCGGTTGCTGGATGTTTATGTGTACTTAGCTGGTTGTGTGATTAAACTATGGCAGTTATGCCTTTCTTCATGGATGATAAACCCGAGGATGATCTTTGGCTGTGGTGTTGCTAACATGTTTCTATTAAATATTAACAGAATTAGGCACCAGGCAAAAACCAGCCCTGAACAGGGTATCCACCATCTACATAGTGCAATCAGTCACACCTAAAACAAATTTAGACCTGCCAGTTATTAACCTGAATGTCTTTGAAATGTTATAGAAAAACTGGAGTACCTGGAGGGAAGTTCACCTGGACAACAGGGGAACATGCAAACGACACATAGACTGTGAATGGACTGTGATCTGAACAGAGGGATTCTGAAACTGTGAAACAGAAGGTCTATCTACTGCCCCAAAATGATCTTGAAATCATTAAGACATACAGTGGATTCAGAACATATTCAGACCCCTTCGCTTTCTGCACACTTTATTGTGTTATAAATTTAATTTTAAATTGATGAATCTGAGATTTTTGCCTATCAATCTACACTCAATAACCCATGATGACAAAGTGAAAACATATTTTCAAAAATCTTTTCAAATTTATTAAAATCTCTTATTTATGTAAGTATACAGACCCTTTGCTGTGGGACTCCAGATTGTTGAGAGGCGCATCCTGTTTGCTTTAACTATCCTTGATAATGTGTTTAGACCTTGATTAGAGTCCGCCAGTGGCAAATTAAATTGATTGGACATCGTTTAGAAATGCACACATCTTTGTATATAAGGTCCCATAATTCACACTCCATACCAGGACAAAAATCTATCCATAAACCTCAAGGAACTCTTTGTAGACCTTTTATGATCAAATTTGTGGTGAGATGTGGATTGGGGGCATGGAGCTAAAACCATTTCTTAAGCTTTGAGTGTTCCCAGAAGCACAGTGGCCTCAATAATCGTGAAATGGAACAAGTTTGGAATCATCAGGACTCTTCAAGAGTTGGTTGCCCAGCGAAACTGAGTAACCAGGCAAGAAGGGCCTTGGTCAGGGAGGTGACCCAGAGCGCAATGTTCAATCTAACAGCAATTCAGAAATCCTCTGCTGAGATGGGAGAACTTGTCGTAAAGGCATCTTTCTCAGCAGCACTTAATCAATCAGGCTTTTATAATAGAGTGGAATGCATATGGTGATTCTGAGAGCATGAAGAAAAAGATTCTCTGATGAGGCAAAAATTGAACTCTTTGTGTAGAACTCCAAACACTATGTCTGGTGAAGACCAGGCACTGCTCATTAACTGCCTAATAGCATCCCTATAGTGAAGCCTGATGGTAGCAGTGTCATGCTATGAAGGTGTTTCTTAGTAGAAGGGGCAGAAAGACTGGTCAGAATTGAGCGAAGGATACATTCAGCCAAAATAACGTCTTTGAAGAGCACCTGCTTCAGAGTATATACAACATAAGACTGGGGCAACGATTCACCTTTCAGCACGACAATGATCCAAAGCATATACAGTCAAAATTATATTGGAGTGGCTTTGGGACATGTCTCTGACTGTTCTTAAATGGCTCAGCCAAAGTTCTTAAATTGAGCAATCTGTGGAGAGACCTGTTGATGGCAGTTTACAAATGCTTTGCTTCCAATGCAATCTAACAGAGCATGTGCCAGGATGAATGGGATAAACTGTCTAAATTCAGATGTGCCAAACTTGTAGAGGCTTAGCCAAGAATACCCAAAGCTGTATTTGCTGCCAAAGGGTGTGTCTTCAAAGTGCTGAATTAAGACTCTGAATACTTACATGAATGAAAGATTTTAGCTTTTGAGGTTTAATAAATTTGCAAACATTTCCAAAACATGTTTTCATTTTGTCATTATGGGTTATGGAGTGTAGATTGAAGGGGAAATTTGTCCATTTAAAGTTAAATCTACAATGCAATAAAATGTGCAAAAAGTGAAGGGGTTGGAATACTTTCTTAATTGACTGTATGTGTGTATGGATCAAAAACAGATATCTTTAAAACAACTGAAAATATCTTAATATTGGCTTGTGCCCTTTAAAGCAAATTAAACACTATTTTAAAATGATTAACTTGGAGAGTTACTCTTTAAAATTCATTTGCGCCAGTTGGAAAAACCATACTATTATGTTTATTTAAATAGCTCAGACTTTTCAAAAATTGCATAAATACATTTAACTGATGTGTTCTGGTGATCCATTTTCAGCAGAGCCTGTCCTGACTGTGTAAGGAGCAAGGCAGGTAAGAATGGTGCATGGCAGTTCACCACAGGGCATCGTTACACACACACATACTGTACAATAACACTCACACCAGGCCAGTTTGGAGATGATCGTCCACCTAACATGTATGCCTTTGGAAAGTGGGAGGAAAACAGAGGAATGTGGAGCTGTAAACACTACACCTGTAAACTACACAATCCACTACTGGTCATCAAACCCCCTATCCCTGATTGGCAGTGCAAATTATTGCATTACTGTTTCTCCTTATTTAGTCCATTACAAATTTTCAATTGTTTCAGCACCGTACAGATATTTCCAGATGAATAACACAATTAATTAATGTGCACTGATAATGCAGGTAGAGCATAATCATTTTAATTTCATAAGTGGAGTCAGTGAGTATCCTTGAAACCATGGTAACCTGCCTGAAAATATGCTGCCCTTCAATGAAAGCCTTTCAAAAAGCAGAGTGTCTTCCAGCAGGCTCCATGCTTAGGATGTACTTAGTCAGACTATTGATTGAGCAGACATCCTTGAAGCACTTTCAGTATGGTTGCATTCTGATACAGTTCTTTACTGTAAATATTATAGGACTATGTGAAGGGTGGTATGGTGGCACAAGTATTAGTGATCCAGCACCCTGGATTCAAATTCTGCACCCAGTCATTGTCCACGTGGAGTGTGTATGTTCTCCCCATGCCTGCCAGGGATTTCCTCAATAAATTCTCAGTTTCTCTCACATCTCCAAAGGGCTGCTGGTTAGGTTGATAGGCAGTTCCAAATCAACTGTACGTGAGCATGGTTATGAGCATGAGTGAGCGCTTATCCAGAGATGCTTCCTGCCTTACACCCAGTGCTGCCAGAATAGACTTCTGCCCTCCTTCTGTCCCTGAACTGCATTATAGGGATTTGAAAGTTGCACTTGGTGATACTGCTCTACTGATATGTTATTTGCCTGCCTTTGGAAAAGTCATCTCAGATGAAGGAACACTGGAATCATCAGGAAGAAGGGTATTTCATCAGATTGGCCAGCCCAGCAGTGACTCAGCTGTACAATAGCCTGTAGGGGGGAGGCAGCTTGTTGGCTGAGGTCTCTAGGACGCTGGCTATGTCTGGCTTGTCTGACTCCTTTCTACACACTGGCAGTGTTTCTACAATTAGCTGATGGATAGATATTGTTGTTTTTCATTTATGTTAATTGGTTTCTAATTTATATCTGATTTATTTGAACAAATCTGTAGCCTTATATGTGATAGTTTTGTATTTAGTGAGCGGTATAATGTATTCCTGCATTTTGCCTTGTAGTCTGTACTATTGTATTGTATGTCTGAGGTTGCCATGATAGATTAGCCATGAGTCTCTGTGAAGAAGCTCACTTGTGTTCTGTTTTGTGTATTGTATTTACTCCCATTTTCTTACGCCAATTTTTCACCCAACCTTCCTGGCAGCAAGTATCTCCCGAGATTGTTCTACCCAAGATTTCTTCCATTTTCTTCCAACATTTTTTTTTTTTTATGGGAGTTTCTTTCTTGTCTTCTTATAGGTGTCAAGGCTGGGGGGCTGTCAAAAACAGAACCTGTTAAAGCCCATTGAGGCATTCCTTGTCTGATTTTGGGCTATACAAGAAATAAATTGTTCTTGTTGCTGAAAGTACTATATATTGTTTAGGAGTATGTAAGCCTATGAAAGTGGTGTATAAGGAGACAAGCTCCTGCAGGATGAATAGTTGTTACTTTGACAGTACTCCAGATCTCTATCACCTTTTACAATGATGTCTGTAATTTTAAAATAATACAACAAATCTGGATATCTAGCTAGTTAATAATAATAAAATAATAATAATTCATTACATTTATATAGCACTTTTCTCAGTACTCAAAGCGCTATCCACACAGGGAGGAACCGGGAAGCGAACCACAATCTTCCACAGTCTCCTCATGAACTCTTAAATGAATCAGTCAAAAATTAATAGCACTATAATCACTAAAGCAGTAGTCCAGAAAACATCAAGCAATTGAAAAAGTGTTTTTATAGCTTCTGCGCATGAGCTTTGTCAAAATATTTAAAAAAAAGATTTTTTATTTATATGTATAAAATTTTGGCTCCTTTAAAATATAACAAATTATCCATTGTGCTATGGAAGATACTTTGGAGAACAGCAATAGACTGAATAAGCATGTTCCAGGAAAACAAGCAGATGGTCCTGCAGCATCTTTAGTATGGGCGCACTGAAGCTTCCATTAATTAGTCTGAATTACATTATAAATGCCATTCTGAGCAGATCACCTTCACGTCTTGTATTTTCTCAGATAAATATGCCAACCAACTATTTTTGTACTACATTCTCAAACCTCCTTAATCAAATTCTTTGTGCCAGCAGCACTGTACACAAAACATGAAACAGTACTGGACAGGACACCAGTCCATAGCAGTATCCACACACACACACACACACATGCAGGGTCAATGACCATTTAGTCTAACATGCACATCTTTTGGAATTTGGGAAGAGAGCCAAAATACCCTGATAAAAACCATTGAGATACTGAGGGAAGGCGCAAATTGCAAATGGAGAACTGCTGGGCACCAAATCTGAGGCAGCAGTAGTAAACACAGAGCTATAATTTAGCCCATGTGCTGTGCTAATCTGAGCAGTATTCTCAAAAGTGTTTTATAATGAAATAACAAAAACATTAAATTAATACATGAAGGTGTTTAGTCAAGCACTCAAAACGTACTAAACTATTATGTTTGTGAAAAGAAGCTTAATCTTTCTTTTGTGAACACTATATTAGAAAGCATTGTGAATTACTAACTTGTTCACACTGTGATGTGATAAACACATGTATTCTGATTTGACTACGTCCCTAGGTTACAGGCTAGAATTATTTCTTGAGTTATGATATGAATACTTAGGATTTGTAATTAAATAGCTTACCTGACTTGACGAAAGCAAGACAGATAACTAGTATTTCTTCATCATTGAAAACTGAATAGTAGACAACTGAAAAATCCAAAATCCTGAGCTGTACTGAATGTCATCTTCATTTTGCACCACGTTTCTGGGTAGCAGTTGGCTAGAAAAAAGTATGATGATTTTTCTGTTTTTTTCTCTGATGAAACAGTACCTATAATGTAAAGCAATTTCTTTACTAACTGATCAACCTAAATTTCTCAATATTCAAAATGACACTGCCGCCTTTCTGTCTCATAGATGGCCTTCAAGCATATCCCCTGACTTTACTTAGAAATTCTACTGGAAGTAGCTGCTAAATTAATCTTGATTATGCAACCTCACTTTTATTTATATATGACAACTGTCAAGATGAAGCTACTCCCTTCCTCAAGGTTCCTCATTAGCCTTGAGTAAATTTCCTTGAGGCAGGCAGTCATCCCCACGTATTTGAAAACCACCACTATCTTACCTGTTACCTCTTGCCTCATTGACTATCATCACTCTAAAGCTCCTCATACTTGTCATCATTAAGTGCTTCAATAAGGTAGTTTTGGGGCACTTGAAAGCCAGACTTTCCACATCGCATGACCCTGTCCAGTCTGACTATCATTTGAACTGTTCCACTGATGATGCCATATCATCTACTCTTCATCCGACCCTGTCCCATTTTATTTTAAAAGAAATAATTGGTGAAAATTAAAAAAAAATAGGTAGTTAAACATTTTGTCAATGTATCAACAAAATAAATTGAATGTTCAAAATAAAATTAAGAAACATTTCTGCATTGAATGCTTTTAATATATGCTGTATATACTGTAAGTATCACTAAGTGTTAAATATAGTAAAGCACTAGGGGATAATGAGATGTACAGGGTGTCCACAAAGTCTCTTTACAATTTCAAAAAATTACTAAAAAGGCAATTGATGAGATATGTTAATCAAAGTTGTCCTATGTACTCAGTCATTATCAAAGTTTGTTTTAGTGATGAGGCAACCTTCCATTGTTCAGGGAAACTGAACACACATAATGTGAGAATCTGGGGCTCAGAAAACCCCCATGTGACTAGGGAACTTCACCAAGATAGTCCAAAGGTGAATTGTGTAGTGTGGGATCATGTGCAATCGAATCATTGGTCCATTTTTCTTCAACGAGAGATCAATTACTGCAAATGGTTACCTTGACCATTTGACTGAATAAGTGACACCTCAACTGGATGACCTTCAACCAACCATCATTTTCCAGCAAGATGGTGCACCACCACATTGGGGACAACATGTTCGTGGGTTGCTGAATCAAACATTTCCAGATCGGTGGACTGGAAGGTGTGGCCCAATTCCCTGGCCACCTTGTTAACCGGATACCACTCCCCTGGACCTCTTTCTGTTGGGTTATGTTAAAGATATTGTGTATCGAACAAAGATACTGGACATTAATGACCTGAAGCAAAAGATCACTGATGTCATTGCCACCATTGATGATGCTATGCTACAGAGAACATGGCAAGAAATCGAGCACCGTCTTGATGTGCTTCGTGCAACTAACGGTGCCCATGTAGAGGTGTATTAAATGAGGCAAAAAAACTTCAATATCTACTCCTCATTTTATAATAATTTCCACAGATTTGTCTATTCATTTGTTTTTTTAATAAAATTTAGAACTTGTAAAGAGACTTTGTGGACTCCCTGTACTGTTCAGTCCCAACCTATGAATAAGGCCTTATTATGTAGAATGTGGTACAAGAGACCAAAGACTAAGAATAAACAGCAGTCGACATACCTCATAATCTCACAAAACAGGCTCGTTACTGTCTGTGTATATTCTGATGGGGCCAGATGTGATTCTTGAATGAAAATACATGTTTGGGGACAACTGGCTGAAATGTTTGTATAGCACAGCTGCAGAGGCTGCGCTCACAGAGTTTCTTTTTAAACACCTTATTCAAATATCTTCCAGTCTGTGCATATTAAATGTTCAGATTTGCAGTGTCCCATTTCTACTTATGTGTTAAGAAAATAAATAAAATACCTATGAAAAGACAGGAGGAGAGAGTAAAGGAGACTGAACAGAAGACTTGGCATGGATAGAAAATAGAAAGCTAAAATTGCTGTTATCAATTTAGGAGCTCAGTAGCACAAGGTAACTGAAGTGTAATGATTAATTTGTATATTGTAATGAGAACAGCAACAGAATAATTCTTTGCATTTATATAGTGCTTTTCTCACTACTCAAAGTGTTCAGCAATTGCAGGTTAAGGGCCTTGCTCAAGGGCCCAACAGAGCAGAGTCCCTATTAGCATTTATGGGATTCGAACCGGCAACCTTCTGATTGCCAGTGCAGATCCCTAGCCACAGAGCCACCACTCCGAAGTGACAAACACACACATACACGCATACCATTGCAGATACTTGGCCCCATACATTTGAAAAATATTTCTGTCTGCTATGCTATTTTTCAGTCATTTTGACTATTGTATCACTATATGGCCTAACAACATCAAGAAAGAGTTTAAAGAGTTTAGATAAGCATTGTGGTTTCTGGATATACTACATGTTAAAATGCTGTGGTTACATTCTGACATGGAATGTTTACATTAATACATTAACAGTAATGTTAATTTGCTTTGGCTAAATTGTTAAAGACATGCGGTCAGAAGGTGGATGCTGTGCAGCCTCGTCCATCGTTCTACTGGAGTGGTGTCAGTGTCATTTGGCACATTTAATGATTCAGGTGTTTTGAGTACCAAAATCTGCATCTCCTGTTGCGCTTATTTATCACCTCTCTTACTGTTTACTCCTTTTCATCTCCTTTTGATTGGGTGGGGCAAACCATTGACTTCAAATGCCTATTTTTCAGATTATTTTTTCAGGAATGTAGCTGCTAATTCTTTCAACCTCACATTGAATCTGACACTGTCCTTTTAACTGCGATCAAGTTAGAGCAAGCACTTACAACAGCATAACGTTTCCTTTTACTGCAAGTCCATTGATATCTTGGAAAGCCAATCTTATATATAAACATGTACGTGTGGAAGTGTGTGTGTCTGTCTGTCCGGCCCGGAAATGCAAGTCTACAGCATGAAGCTCAAAGAGCTGGCAAGGAAGCCCCAAGTTAATGAGTCAGAAGAAAAAAGAAGTGTGAGGCTACAGCATGAAACTGAAAGAAACCGACTCTGTCGCCAAAGCGAAACCGCCAACAAAAGACAAACTTGCTTAGCCACTGATAGACAAGGGGGTTGAGCATGTCTGCAAAATGAAACCACCGACTCTGCATTTCAATTTCTTTTCTGAGGATTTCAATAGCTTCTAGGAGTCCGGGCTTTTTACAGCATGGGCTTACACAAGTAGTGTATAATATGATTTAACAGAAAGGTTTTTCCTTTGCAACAGGTTATGTTTATTTTTAATACATATAATGCCTCTCTGCAAATGTGATACACATTTATATATTTAATCGTGGTCTTTCTATGTGACTTTTCAGCTGTGGACAGTACATAGAATCAGAAGCTTGCCATCTGTTGGACCAGGTTAACAAGAGCACTGTTACTCTTTGATGTTTAAATCGCCACCCTACATTGAACGCCACCTTCATTAGGCTTTGGATTGGTTTAGAAATGTGACAGTCAGTGAGCTGTCTAATTGTTCCAAACCATTTTAAGCAAAATTAACACATGGTTGTCTTCAGACATATTATACATCTAGCTCTGTGCCTAAACCATATACAGTACTAGTCTATGTATGTTTTTTTCTGGCTACTCTAGTGTTACTCCAAAGACCATAAGAAATGTATCTTATGTTAACCAGTCAGTATAAATAATGTAAGTCTTGTAAAAGAAAGTGTGCCCTACAATGCACAGAAAACCCAATTTTGGTTTTGTGGCTACCTTTGCCAATTCTTCCAGTATGAGCCCAAGGCCCCCATGACCTTATGCTGGAACAAATCAAAGCTTTAACTCAAGCCTCTGTATAATAAGTAACATTATGCTTTATATTAAATTACATATTTTTCATTCTCATTTCTTTGCCCCCAATCACAACTTCTTCACGTTTCTCCCCCTGACCACATAATTCTGAAGCAACCTGACTTTGGCTCTGCTGCACAGTTTCAGCTGCAGATCATCTAGTTCCACAGGCACGTAGTGTGTCTATTCAGGCAGAATTCTTGGTTCAATTCAGGGCCTGGAGTCTCATGTTTTCAGTTCCTGTTTCTAGTTTTGTTCCGTACTAGTGCTTCTGGTAATCATGATCTCTTTTTTTTTTTTTTTACTGTTGACTGGCCTCTGCTTTGTGTTTACACCTACTGCTGTGACCTTTTATATTTATAATCTTTTGTTTGGATCTTCCTGACAATGATCTTATCTCCTGTGGTGAGTGTGTTTCTTATAGTTTCTGCAGTTTGTTTCTTACAGTTTCTGCAGTGTGTTTCTTACAGTTTTCTTCTCAAAACAAATCAGGATGTGAGGTGAGGGACAAAAAAAAAAAATACAGGTGCAGATTATTTTAGGGGTGCAGGGTTAACTAAGTTTTTTTCAGTTTGCTTTGCTGCTTAACAACATTCAGTTGCCGCAAAGTGCTTTGCGATGGCTTGACTTGAGCTCTGTTTTATGCTTAATTTTTAGCTAGCTTTCTAGCCCTCTAAATTCATGATCAAGTGGAGATCAGTTAGCAACTTAGTGCCTCTCTTTACCAAGTATCCAGGTAATAAATCCTCAGATCAAATAACATGTCTACACCTACCTCCTCTAAGAATGCTAACTATTGTCAAAGGTTTATAAACACTAATGTGCAAAGACAGTGTTCTTCTCTATAACTATGATTGAAATTGAGCAAACTGTCTAGTCTACCTGAACAAATATGAATAATCCCCTTGGGATTAATAAAGTATCTATCTATCTATCTATCTATCTATCTATCTATCTAATCCAGGGTCTAGCTTGGGTCTTATGACAATCATGACATCAACCAGGGGACTGCACAGCACGAGAAAAAGACACCACATTCAAGAAGTATAATTCCAGAAGTAATGATGTGTGAAGCACTAAAGGATATTAAGATGCCTTCCCCCAGAGAAGGGACATTTTGCTGTACAAGAGGCAGTTTCTTTTGCCAATGTATAATCCTTCTAGTTCACTTTATGGGCATTCCACCACAAGTATGCAATATTTTACCCTGGCTCACAGTGTTTTCCTGGCTCCAAATTTGAGAAACCCTACACAGGGCACAATTTGACTATTTTTATTTTCTAAACCGTGGTGACTGTTAGTTAATTAGTCTTCATTAATCTCTTACTTAAGTCTGGTCTGACAAATGTAACACTGCAAGGAATACAAAGCTATGAAAAATATAACTCTGTGGACCCTGACTGCACTTAAATCTCTTGAACTTCCTACAATCAAGGGTGTATCATTTGAACAACACAGTTTCAATATTTTTATCTTGAAATAACACTAAATAAATGTGGATCATTAACCTGAATGCAAATGTTAGACCATAAATAACCGGGTAAATATGCATGAGGAAAAAATTCCAAATAATAAATGCCACAAAACTGAATACTGAAGAATTGGAGAGTGAGTAGAATGATTATTACAAAGCACTCATTTATTCAAGATAATCAAGGTGGAACAAACAAATCAATCATTTAATTTTTATATAGCACGTTTGACATACAAACACATCTAGGAAGAAAATTCCAGTAAATATAACCTTAAAGGCTACAAAGCATTTACCACGAATATAGATTAACACTGTTGTTATTAGAAAGGGAAATCAGTTGACTTATTAAATGGTGGTTGATATTAAGCTGTTTTGTACTGCAAATAAAAGCTTAGTTCTACATATAAACTTATAAATATCATTTTTGTCCAGTCTGAAAGGAACACGAGATTAAGGAACTTAGAAGGAAGCTATTTATGTACTGTATTTCTTTTTAAGTATACTCTACATATCAATTTCAACATTGTGTATTGGAAAAAAAGCCTTAGTGTCATTAATTAGAAATAAAGAAATACCTATTCATTTTGCACAGTTATATATCCAGGAAAAAGATGCATAACACTTCAAAATTACATTCTTGGACAATAGTAGTCTTTAAGCTTATGTCACATTACGCAACTTCTGGTCTAAGGATATGTCAGAGTTGCCAACTGTTGTTGCTGATCTTGTTGTCGGACCATGTCAGTTTACATGCCTGAATATCGCTGGGTACGACAAATTTTAGCAAAACCGGGATGACTTTCTGGCACAGTCGTACTTGCCACTCTCTATGACAGTCAATAATGTGCTGCCTCACAGAACCAGTGGTGTACGAGGGGTTAACACAGTGGGCTCAGACTCCGGTCCTGGAGGGCCGCAGTGGCTGCAGGTTTTCATTCTATCCTTTTTCTTAGCTAAAGAACTGTTTTTGCTGCTAGTTAACTTCTGAATTAATTTTAATTGACTTGCTCTTGAAGATTCAGACCCCTTACTTTATTTTTCCTTATTTAGGAGCCAAACAATAACGAGATGCAAAATAAGCTTAAATGTGACCGGCAAACTGTGAGCATCATACAGTATCTGAACATAAAGAAAAATGAATGTCTCAGGAATTCTGATCTGCTCAGGTCCACAAAACATTTTATCAGTGCCCAGAGGGGGCTGGCGGTCTCATGGTCTGGAACCCCTGCAGATTTTATTTTTTCTCTCCAGCCGTCTGTTTTTTTTGTTTGTTTGTTTTTTCTGTCCTCCCTGGCCATCGGACCTTACTCTTATTCTATGTTAATTAGGGTTGTCTTATTTTAATTCTTACTTTGTCTTTTATTTCTCCTTTCTTCATCATGTAAAGCACTTTGAGCTACATTATTTGTATGAAAATGTGCTATATAAATAAATGTTTTTGTTGTTAGAAAAGAGAAAATCTACAATTTCAGAATTGTCTGATATTACACAATGAGAGCCATAGAATTATAGATCGGGTTTAATTAACAACAAGAATCAGAGCCTAATTAAGTAACTCTTAGTAACTCTAGTTTGAGACCACTGGGTTAACAGGTACAGCAAGTTCAACCACAACCTCAGCTCTTTTTTATCTTTTTTCAGTTTTGTTGTGGTATGTAAAACATGTGGTATCAGATAGAAAAGAGATCCAAAACACCCATATTCCTTATTCCTTGTCATTGCAGTATATGCATTGTACTTTTGGATGAGCATTCATTGGTTGTCATCTCTCATGCACATAGAGCCTTCAACTACAATTAAAGACAAAATCAAACATGTCAGATTTTGTTAGGGCGAGTTGCAGACTAGTCACAGTGAGTAGCTGGGGGTTATGTCAGACTATGCAATTGGCCTTCACATGAGCATGAGCCATTGACTAAGAATATGTAAATGAAGTCTGTGACTGAAAATTGCTGGAAAAGTCATTGAATCAAATCAAAATCCTTCTAAAGTTCTGTCATGAACTTGCCGTGCATAAGAAAAACATGTACCAAAAAAAAAAATTAAAAATGCCCACTAGTAGGGGAAAAACCATCAATCTCCAGCTCGTCATGAAAAGGGCAAACATAGAATCTTAATAATAAATAAAAAGATGTATTTTTATAACATCTTAGATCTTCAAGGAGCACAAATGCAAAGGTGTTGCCTAAAAATGCAAAGGCAATTCAACGCAAAATATGTCCCAGTATGCAAATCTAAAGAATATTCAAAATCAGTGTATTGAAGTCAAATTAATCAGTAATTCACACAAGCACAAAAAAATCACAATGAAGCTTACCAACGCTGGCTCATTCAATGAACCGCAAGGTACCGTTGGTTTTCCTCAGCTTTTGTAGGACTGAGGGCAGTTCCCTGACAGTGAAAGGCAGGTGGCCCAACCTCATGGGGGGACCATCGACAAAACACGTGACACACGGAGAAAAATAGACAAACATAAAGAATCTAAATAATGTTAACTTAAAAAATAAACAAAACAGACTTAAATAAGAAATTTGAAACCCCAACTCCTGACTGATAAATAATAAAGACTGGCAGAAAAAATGAAAGTAAAACACTAGAGAAAGAATGTGTTTAGTTTACCTTTTTAATGCTGACTTACAATTTCAAACAAGACAGCAGAAGGAAGCCCATGGAATAGCATGACGTTATAGTAAAATCACTATTGCTTGCACATTTTCACTTCAAGTCAGAAGGAGGCAATCCATCCTAACTGCAAACATCCATCCATTCTTGTATTAAATTTACAGTATGGTTCTGGTAGTGTAATATTGTGGAGAATGTCTTCTTGGAGCACATCCATGGAACACCTCATTGTATCTTTCAGGAACCATAATATAAAGATGTCAAGATTTCATGATGTCGATATCTTGCACCGTGCCCCCTCAGTATTAAGAAGTTATGTCCATTTTTACTTTTAATTAATAAATTGTATGTTTTGTCCAGTACTCTCTATAGCAATAGCAAAAAACATCTGGGCTTGCCTTAGTGGATATAGAGAAAGCAGTCTTCCAACTTGGCTCTGAACATCAACAAAAAATGTTTTCTCAATGGACACAAATACTCAAATAACACCTCCTTATGACAGACATACTGTATGTAAAAAGCCACCTTTGAATGCACACCATGTCAAATTTTGAAGTGCATGGGCTGACCACACAACATTCTGAGCAAGATAATATAGAAAGAGTAGGTATGTGACAATCACTAAAACTGAGTGACTGAAGTTTGAAAAAATATTACCTAGTCTGACAAATTCCAATTTTTTTGGCCACATTGTGCAGAAATATCTGAATTTCACTTAAACTGCACTGATCTATGGTTTCCTTATGTCTTGTGTCAATGGTACTGGTTGATGAAAGTAGCATAGTGGTGCGGAACATGGGTACATGGAACATGTTAGCCCTTTTAATACCAAATAAATGTTATTTGAATACCACAATGTACCATTGTTTCTGACTATTTTCATTAATTAATTTCAGCAGGACTGCCGTTGACTGGATGTTTTGTTTCCCACTCTTCTGTTGACAGCTGGCCATATCCCATTTATAATAGACTTTATATTGTCATGATGTGTTTATGTCAATCACATTGAAATTGCTTTGTTCTGCTGTGTGTTTAAAGTACTTTAAGTGTTCAAATATGTTAATGTTGTAAGTTTTGGCAATTGCAACTATAAGACAACTATTATTGTATTATAGTTATACATTTGTAAAAGTCCGCTGAGTTTGTACTCAGTGAAAAGAATTGTACAAAAGCAACATAATAGAATGATAAAAACTAAATCATTAAAAGTTGTCAATTTTTACAAAAATAATTATTATTCATACACCAGTTCATTTTTTGAATATGCTAATCCAAACAAGTGATCTTTATTTCACACTAAAACAGGCACACAAAGCTGTGCTTTTTTAAAAAGTGATTAGGGCTATAAGCTATAAATAGATAGTGCAGTAAATCAAAAAATAAATAGAAACCAACTATTGTTTATGTCTGTCTATCTTTCTCTGTGTCTGATGAAAATTTATGGCCTCATGTTCATTGGTGGACATGTTAAGATAAAATAGACTGTTGTGTTGGATTTGCATTCATTTATCTTCAAGAAGTACAAGAAGTAATGGAAACAGCAGGAAAGAATGATATGGTTAGCTCATCAGAGTATATCCTGACTACAATGGAGAAGATCATTGTAACGAAGATAAGACAGTGATATCGCAAACGTCATTCAGAGTTTTCAGATTAAGTTATATTTTTAGCCAGCATCCAGTTACTCAAGTCTGGTAAAAACTGCCAAAATATTACAAAGGTAAATAAAGTCAAATAATGTCTGTGCAAACGTCTAAATCAAATTAGTGATTAAAAAGGTAAAAAGGAGAACTGCTAATTCACAGATACTGAAAACTTCAATTCCTCTTTTTACAAGAGCCTGATGTCTATTCATCCCTTTAATAAAATGTTAATTCCACTACACAGTCATGGAGAGTGTGAATATATTCCAGCAGCAGGAGCCAACACCTAGCAAGGACGCCAGACCATCACATGGCACAATGGCATTCACACCCCAGTCTTTCATGTCACCCCAACTTAAAGACATTAATTAACCTACCATTACACACCTCTGAGGCTAAATGGAGTGGCTGAAATAAATCCACAAAGACATGGTGGGCAACATGAAAAGACCACACTGGAAATTAAACTGAATCTGAGTTACTGTGGCATCAATTTGGCTTACACCCTTATGTCTGAGCTGATTCATTCAAGCTGATGATACTGTTTAAAATACTTTAAACATTTCTAACACAAAGAAAACATTTTATGTGCATAAAATAAATTACAGTATTTCATCTATTTTTCAGCTTTATAACTGGCTTTAATTATTCTATTTAATAACTCTGAGAATGTCTACATGTGTGGATGTATCATAATCCATCCATCCATTATCCAACCCGCTATATCCTAACTACAGGGTCACGGAGGTGCAAGGCAGGGCGCAAGACAGGAAACAAACCCCGGGCAGGGTGCCAGCCCACCGCAGGGCGCACACACACACCCACACACCAAGCACACACTAGGGACAATTAATCAGCAATGCACCTAACCTGCATATCTTTGGACTGTGGGATAAAACCGGAGCACCAGGAGGAAACCCGTGCAGACACAGGGAGAACATGCAAACTCCACGCCACCAAGCCGCCCCGAATGTATCATAATAAGTAGAGTAATCCCTTACTCCACCAGAATCTTGTGTCACTCTGAATCAAAATTCATGTTTATTTCATGCTGAAAGAGGCAGACAATAGAGGTTTAAAAACTAGAGCTCAAAGTACCCAAAATACAGAAATATACAGAAAATAGAGACCTTGATGATTCATTGGGCCCATCCTCCAGGATAGTAATCCGGTTTGATCTTTGGTAGTAGCTCACCACTTGCTCTCCTACCTTACGCTTTCTTTATTTCCCTCAATACATCTCTCACAAGTCTGACCCCTTCATTCACCATTGAACCTTTAACCTTAACTTTCTCACAATTCAAGATTTTTTTTTAAATGATTTTATTGAAATCACACAACATTCCATACAAACTGATTAGTTTTACAAGAATAGAATTGAAAACAAATCCCCACCCCTGAGAAAGAGAGCATGGGCAGCAGAATAAAACTTAAATCTAGTAAAAAATAAGTAAATAGATAAATTAATAAGTGAATATAGATGAATGGAGAAAAAAAAGAAAGAACAGGGAGAGAATCTACTTCCTCGGTGCTTTAAAAGCTTATTTTAAAATGTTATTGATTAGATTCTGCCAGGTTTTGAAAAATGTCTGCACAGATACTCTAAGTGAGAATTAGATTTTCTTCCAATTTCAAATAGTATAAAACATCAGTTACCCACTGACTTAAAAGAGGAGAGTTAGGATTCTTCCAGTTGAGCAAGATAAGTCTACGTGCCAATAGTGTAGTAAAGGCAATCACAGTTTTTTTGTCGTTCTCCACTTTAAGCCCATCTGGAAGTACACCAAACACAGCTGTTAATGGGTTAGAAGGGATTGTGACACCAAGGCTTTCTGAAAGGCATTTAAAAATGTTGGTCCAGAATGATGTTAATTTGGTGCAGGCCCAGAACATGTGACCCAGTGAGGCTGGAACTTGATTGCAGTGTTCACAGGTTGGATCTTGCCCTGGAAACATATTGTGACAATTTTAAGTGAGACAGATGTGCTCAATATATAATTTTCAGTTGAATAATTGTATGCTTTGCGCATATGGAGCTCGAAATAATTCTCTGCATTGTTTCCTTACACTCCTTTTCTTATTTGTTGAGTGAGAGATCCTTTTCCCATTATCCTCTTGGATCTTTGAAAGAGAGGGACTGTAAAGTGGTTTTATAAATAGCAGAGATGCTGTCTACGTCCTTGAAACTGATCAATATATTTTCCAGCATAGAGGGAGGTGGGAGGTGAGGAAAATTGGGCAGGTTCTGTTTAACAAAGTTTCTACTTTTGAAGATAGTGAAAGAAATGTGTTGCTGGAACGTTACATTTGGAATGTAATTGTTCGTAGGATGCAAAGACATTGTCTATGTACAGATCTCTAAGTGATTCAATCTCAAATGTTTTCCAGATATTAAAAACTACATATGTGTGCGAGGGTTGAAAAAGTGGTTCTTGTGCAGAGGTGCCACCGATAAAAGATTCTCTATCTTAAAATGCTTCCTACATTGGTTCCATATTCTGAGTGAGTGAAGCGCTATTGTGTTAGTAGTATATTGGCGATAATTTGCATTTATTGGGGTGCAAAGCAAGGAATATAAAGAGGAACTGCAGGATTTTATTTCTATTGCAGACCAAGCCTGTATATGTTCATCTATTTGTGTTCATGTCCAGGTTTTTATATGTTGTATGTTTGCTGCCCAGTAATAAAATTGAAAGTTAGGTAGAGCCATGCCACCTTCTGCCTTAGGTCTTTGTAGGGTCACTCTTTGGATACGTGGATGTTTTGAATTCCAAATAAATGAGGTTATGGTTGAATCTAATTTCTTAAAGAACGATTTATTGATGTATATTGGAATATTTTGAAATATAAAGAGAAGCTTAGGGAGGATATTCATCTTAACAATGTTAATTCTTCCAGCTAAAGTGAGATGAAGGGTTGACCATCTATGCAAGTCTTGCTTAATTTTTCCATACAGACAGCGAAATTTTGTTGATAAAGAGCTTTATGATTATTTGTGATGTTTACCCCTACATATTTAAACTGATCTGCGATGATAAAAGGGAAGGTGTCCAATCTAATATTGTGTGCTTGAGAATTCACTGGAAAGAGCACACTTTTAGTCAAATTAATTCTGAGACCAGAAATCCTTTGAAATTCTGTTAGTGCTGTTAGGACTGCAGGCACAGTATTTTGTGGGTCTGATATATACAGTACCATATCATCTGCATATAGAGAAATTTTCTGTTCAAGTCCTTTTCTGATAATCCCCTTTATCTCATAAGCATTTCTGCAGTGAACTGCCAATGGCTCAATGGCGATTGCAAAAAGTAGTGGTGACAAGGGGCATCCTTGTCTGGTACCACGTTCTAGTTTAAAGTAGTCTGAATTAATGTTGTTAATACAAACTGAAGCTTCTGGATTGGTATACAGTAGTTTGATCCATGCACAAATGTTCGGGCCAAACCCAAATTTCTCCAATGTAGTGAAAAGGTAGTTCCATTCAATCATATCAAATGCTTTTTCTGCATCCAAGGATAATAAAATCTCTGGGATGTTTGACTTTGCGGGTGAGTATATTACATTAAACAGGCGTCGAAGATTGGATGCTAAATGTCGACCTTTAATAAATCCAGTTTGATCTTGTGATATTACTGAAGGCAGTATTTTCTCCATCCTTCTAGCTAGGACTTTGGAGAGTATCTTAACATCATTATTCAGAAGTGAAATTGGTCTGTATGATGCACATTGTAATAAGTCCTTATTTTGTTTAGGAAAGATGGTGATTAATGCTTGATGAAAAGTTTGAGGTAGAATTTTATTGTCTCTAGCTTCTCTGTATGTTGCTAATAGGAGGGGGAGCTAGCTGAGTGCAGAACTTCTTATAAAATTTGGCAGGGTAGCCATCAGGATCTGCTGCTTTCCCACTCTGAAGTGACTTTATAGCATCTAATAATTCTGATAGTGCCAACGGTTTATCCAATTCCTCTGCACTAAGAGTATCTATTTGTGGTATCTCTAATGCATCCGGAAATGCATTAGATTGTCTTCTTTAAACTCAGTAGAATATAAGGATTTATAGCAGTCTCTAAATGTGTGCATTATATTTTTATTGTCAATGATTATGTCTCCATTTGTGTTGGTAATTGTTGGGATTGCATTGCGAACTTCTTGCTTGTGGATTTGTTGAGCTAAAAGCTTATTAGCTTTCCCTCCATGTTCATAGTAATGATGTCTTGATTTAAAAATGAGTTGTTCAGTTTCTTTAGTTGTCAAAAGGTTGAGTTCTGAATGCAGAGCCTGCCTTTTCCTATGAAGAGCCTCACTTGGACAATTGGTATGTTCTTGATCTATTCTAGTAATTTCGTTTATTAGCTTTGATACCTGCTTGATTTCCAATTTATTTCTGTGGGAAAGATATGACATAATCTGTCCTCTTAAGAAGGACTTCAGGGTTTCCCAAAGTATTCCTGCAGAGACCTCTGAGAATATATTTGTCTCTAGAAAAAAAAACTGATTTGTTTTTATATATATTCTGTAAAGTTCTCATCTGCTAATAAAAGTGGGTTAAGACGCCATATGCGAGATGAATATGTGGGGCATAATGATTTTATCTCCAAGGTCAGAGGGGCATGGTCGGAAATAACAATAGTGTCGTACTTGCAGGATTTAATAATAGGCAAGAAATGGTTATCTACAAAAAATAATCAATCCTTGAGTAGCAATGATGCACTGGTGAGCAGAAGGAATATGTTCTTGAATTTGGGTTTAGAAATCTCCAGGGGTCTGATAAGTTGTGGTCAGTTAAAAACTGTGTAATTGACTTGAATGAGACCTATCTAGACCTAATTAAAATCCCCAGCCATTATAATTTTATGAGTGTTCACATTGGGAATGCAAATACATTTTGGATGAATTCCCTATCATCCACATTGGGTGCATAAACATTTATCAAAATCACTTTACAATTAAATAAATTACCCATAACGATCATGTATCTCCCTTCAGGATCAGATACAACATCTGATACTACAAATGAGAATGCTCCATGTATAAGAATTCCCACACCTCTAGTTTTTTTTTTAAAAGCTGGAATGGAACATTTGGCCAGTCCGATCTTTTTGCAGCCAGACGTGATCCTTGCTTAATAAGTGGGTCTCCTGTAAAAATACTGCTTTAGGGTTTAAACCTGTAGGGTGAGAGAATACTTTCTTTCTTTTTAATTTGTTATTCAGGTCTTTAACATTCCCGCTCACAAAATTAAGTGTCCCATCATTGAGACATTGATTCTGAGTTTTTGATGTCATTTTGTAGGCTTAACCAAAAGTGAGACAGCTTTGACCCTAATTTCCTATTTTCCCAAGGGTTATTGCCATGCAGTCTACTGTAATGTTGGTAATTATAAGGATTAAAAGGATAGATTAGAGATAGCTTGCTCTCTTTCTCCCCCTCCCTAGTTTCCCCACCCACTTTGCAAAGTCTTGGTCCTCTGACATACCTAGAGACAGAGCACGTCCAACACAAAACAAGCCCCCATCAGCGGTGTATGTGAATTAAAATTGAGATATCTGTTGCCAATACAGTCTAAATACTATAAGCATAACAAAGAAAAAAAAAAACAAAAACATAAAAAGAAAAGAAAATCTTCAACATTCTTGAAATATTAAGATAGTATACCCAGGGAATGGTGTTAAATAGTGGCCCTGGATAAGCATATTAAACCCTAGTGCAATAATAACAACAATAATAAACCAAGGGTATGATGTTTAACAGTCTCCTTTAGAATAATAAAAAAAGATAAGGGTTACTAATTTAATTTCTTCCACCCATACATACATAAACGTGTAAAATTGTAATTAAAACAAAAACAGATAGTGACCGAGAAGGGAAAAGAATGTATAATTACGGTACCAGTGTCATTGCAAGCGGATCAGACAGCCAGTGTATTCTTTACGATGCCATGACAGGATGCGACTCACGGTCGTATTTCAGGAAAGTGTCGGGATCAGCTTTCTTAACTCTGTATATGCTTCCTCCCTACTGGTATATATGTAATGTTTGCCTTGAATCTCCACTTTCAGTTTGGCAGGATACAAGACACTATATTTGATATCGGCTTTTCAGAAGCGCTGTTTAGTATTATAAAAAGAGGCACGCTTAGCAGCTGTTGAGGGTGAGAAATCAGGGAAAATACGAATGAGGTTATTTTCTAATATAATCTCTTGTTTCTGTCTGAGAAGTGACATTACATTTAATTTATATTGTAACTTCTCAAAGCTCACAATAAAAGTCCTAGGTTTAGAGTTGTTCGATCCCTGTATGCGATAAGCTGCAGCTATCTTGGTGTCTGATTTAAAGTTCAGCTACGAATTTCACTGGTGTGATGGACGGCCGTCATTTCAGTCTGGCCGGGACATCCCTGAACAGAAAGAAGGAGGAAGAGCGGGCCTTTCAGAGCACTGCATCCCCCGGGATGCTAGGTGGCAGCTCCCCTGGGCGGCAACGGTTCCCTGGATTCCCGTAAAGCATCCTGGGATGTGGAATCCGTTTCCTCAGCCCTGTTGGGTGCTGCCAGTGGGAGCTCATAAAGAACCAGAGGACTCCTACTATTACGACAACCCGGAAGTACTTTGGAGTCATGAGGCCAGAAGCCTGCAGCACTTCCGGGCTACTTAAGAAAGGATGATGGGGCATGGACCCGGAAGAAGAGATGGAGTACTTCTGGGTCATGGACTATTTAAAGGACTGGTCAAGACCCAGCAGGGAGAACCAGAGTTGGTTGGTAGAGTGATGGAGCTGCTAGGTGGAGAGGAGGATATTGATTATTGTTTGTTATTATTATTGATTGGAGAATTGTGGAGTGTGCAGTGCTTTTTGCACTTTATGTAATAAAATTATTAAAATTATTCTTGGTGCTTTTTATAAGTGTGTCTCGGACGTCTGTCTGGTGGGTTTCACGGGGCAACAACGCCTCTAGCATCCACACTGGGTTTGGACTTTCGCGATTCTCAGGTAGACCTTCAATTCTAATAATATTCCTTCTGTATCCATCTTCCAGAGCAGCAAGTCTGTCTCCCAGTTTTTTGCATTCGGAATTGGCAGCTGTTGCTTTTCCATCAGCGGTGGATGCTAGATTTTCGGCTGTTTCAATTCAAGTCGTGAATGTCTGCTTAACATCCTCCAGCTGATTGGCAAGTGTGCTCAGTTTAGACGCATTTTCCTGAATGTGCTGCTCAATTTTTTCCAGCATACATTTAAAAGCCGTCTCTAAGCGATTATATACACATTTCTCTGAGTCTTTATTATCCTGCCGCAGCTCTTACAGCTCCCGCCGCAGCTTCTCACTTGTCTTCTTGCTTATCTTCTCGCTTATCCTCTTGCTTGTTTTCAGCATATTATTTATTTCTTTCTTTATATCATTCTTTATCTCTTGCTTGAGCTCAGCGATCATCACCTTCAGTTCAGACAGATCATTTCTGCTTTCGTGCATTGTAGACAAAGCAGCAGGCTCTATTACAGCCGATGTTCCCGGCTCACGAGGCTTAGGTGAAAGTCCGGACTGCAAGGCATTTTGCAGTTTCAAATAATCTTCTCCAATCAGCAAGCTATCGTGACCTGCATCACTTGCATTCACTCCCATTTTCGCTCTTCACTGGAGATGATGCAGTGGACAGTGGTTCCGAGGAGTCTGGGCTTTTGCCCTTCTGTTCCAGGTCAGTCTCTGACAGGCCGTACCTTGAACTTGAACTTAGATTTGCCTGTCTAGGCTTGGATGTAGCTTTAGTTTTCTTTTCCATTTCTTTCTGAGCCCCTTTTTTGCCGACCATGTTTAAATATGCTTGCATATACTGTAATAGAACCCTTGGGTTGGATAAATACAGGATACCTCAGGATAATAAGAAATAATATGAAAAATAACACCACAGCTAATGGAGCTCTGCTTCAGACGTCCATCTCCCACAATGGACGAGACCAAATACCACAATTCAAGATTTAGCAGACCTCTTGCTTATTGGGACAGCCCTTAAACTTCATCTCAGGATCATGTTTAGAGTTAAGCAGGCAAACAAAGCTATAACTTCCGCTAGCAACCTCTCATGGCCCTGGACCACTGAGGCTAGAAATGCCTATGAGAGAAAGTATTGGTTCCCATACCACTCCTGTTCAGCCTTACCCTTAAAGATATCAACATGGTCAGGTTGAGGAGCATGCACTGATACCGCGTGTTGCCACACACACCACATGACGAAACAGAGGTGCTCTCTCGCCACCAGTGTGGATGTCTTTCTTTTCTGGTGGTTATCTGTAGCAGAGTCCTTGCCACCCTTGATTGTGATCCAGTATGTTGCGTTATTATGACATGTCAAGCATGAAAAGAAATTGCAAGATACCTGAAACTTTTACATAACTGTTTTGTGAAGTAGAAAAGGCAAAAAGAGAGCAACTGATTGTCAGGAATGCCAAAACAGATGCTGTGTTGTGAAGAAACAAAGTGGATTTTGATTTCATTGGACCATAGGGAAAAAAGGGAGGGCCTTTGAAGAAGGTTTAGTAATAATGGACACATTTTCACATTGTTTTAAAAGACATCCCTCCAGGGCAGCAACAGCAGAGTCTGTGGCTGAAATAGCATTTGAGCAAGTCATTCCATTTGGGAGAATTCCATACAATGATTATTCAATTCACTTGATACATTACTAACCAAAAAAAAACTCTAAAATTACAAAAACATCCAGAATCAAGGAAAATTTTACACAAGTGTTATCTCACGTTCCTAATCTATATTAATAAAAGGTGACTGACTGACTGACTGACTGACTGCTCACTCACTCACTCACTCATAATTCTCCAACTTCCCGTGTAGGTAGAAGGCTGAAATGTGGCAGGCTTATTCCTTACAGCTTACTTACAAAAGTTAAGCAGGTCTCATTTTGAAATTCTGCACGTAACGGTCATAACGGTCGACAACGTCCGTCATGTTAAACTTTATTTATGGCCCCATGTTCACGAAATTTGGTAGGCGCCTTCCCTGCGCTAACCGAAACCAATGTAGGTACTTATTTCGGTGGTATGACGCCACTGTCGGCCGCCATATTGAACTTTCCAACGGTCTTTGTTACTTATGGGCCAATCAAGAAATTTGCTAACTGAATCCTACTTACATACATATATACATCCATAGCCTGCAGCTCGGTCACCGTGTAAGGCGGTGTTGGGTCCCCCATCCCAACGCCTCCCACATAGCTGGCTGACTGCCTATATAAGGCCATCCGTTGCTCCAGTCTCTACATTCCTTTCCTTGCTTCGCCACGGGATTCACGTCTCCCTGCTGATAACTACAGCCTTTTTATTTAATCCACGGCTTCTCCGCTGTTTTATTGTTCGTTTATTGTGATTATAGTTATTGTGTAGGTATTTCAGACTTCCTTTACATTGTTCAGGTACCCATTTCCTTTATCATTCCAACCATACCCCTGTTAACATGTCTATCGAGGTGATCACCATCGATCAAAGAACTGTCACTTACTGAGTGGTTTCCATGCTTGGAGATGACACCTGCCTTTTCCATTCTCTTTGTTACATATTGCATGGCCATATAAGGCTTACTCTTGATATCCGGAGGAACATTGTGTCTTATGTATTGAATGACTGGGACAGGTTCAAGGTGTGAACTGATGACGGTACAGGAGATAATTATACTACACAGGAGCACTAGTCTTAGTGAAACTACCAACGTATTTTTCCAAGGCTAGAATGAGGAAAATGAGTAACAAACACCCCTCCAGAAAGCAGGGATAAAGTAATGAGAAAGCTAATACATACCTCCAGGACAATCCACAAATCACCCTTCTTAACGAAGCAGTCTTCACAATAATGGAAGAATCAACAGAAATCAGAAATCTGACAGAGTCAGAAATTACTGGTGGCATTAATTTACTGGAGGAGGTAATAAAGTTCTGCATATTAAGAGTCACATGACATGATGTACAGTATAACATGAGGTGATTTAATCAGAAAAAAATATAAAAGCAGATGAATTGCTTAGTTAACTGCATTACATTAACTACATTAACTAGTTAAATACATTTGCGCATAACTGTGTGCAAATAAAGCAATGTTCTGCCTTCTTATCTGAGTTCCGTGACTGTCTTCTTTTTTCCACTTTAGATCCAAGAGGCGCAAGGGCATCTACAACTCCTTTGACTTTCAATAATATGAGTGAGCTCACTTCCGGTCACATGTCTTCAGGACACTATAAAAGAGGATGTGATTTGAGAAATTTAGTTTACTTCAGTCTCTTGTGAGTCAGTCACTGGTGAGGAATCATTCAGGGTCTCACCATTTTCCATTTAAAGTCCTCAAAGAGAATGGCTGACCACAAACTCAAGGCCTCTGAGTCAGATGCAAGTACTTCTTCACTTTTGCTAACAGCAAGCAGGCTATTTGAACTTGTACACTATCTAGGAGAGTTTCATATTATTCAGCAGCAGCTAGGTTTCTGCTCCAATTACAAAGCCACAAGTACAGATGGTCATTACCACATTAAGCAAGAGAAAAATATTTAAGTATTTTGAACTGAGTAACTTATTATTTAGGAGTATCTGTTGTGCTTGTCCAGAAAGGGACCATCTCTGTTAACTGGCTACAGATTTTTTTAGATTAGGTTATTTTTAGTATTGTTTTGGCATGAAAATTCTTTTGTGGTCAGACCAAAATATTCCTATATTTGTGCAGACATTTGTATTGACAAAATTAATTTACCTAACTAATAACACATATCCCGCTTTTGATAATGACTAGCTACACCTTGAAGGTCACACACATTTCACATCACAAAAAATCAAACAATGGGTTGCTGGCAATTGGTTTGTCTTGACTGTCATTGGATCATTATGATACCATCAGACGAATACAACCATATTGATTTAAACACTATAAAAAAGTAAGAGTTTTGCAAGCACCCACTGCTCTGAAAAATATATTGGCTATGAACTGCCTAAATTGAAATAGTAACAAATTAAGTTTAGAATGAAACAGCTTTGAGGTGAAAAAGAACAAGCCCAACAATGTGGCAGATATGCTGACTACACATGCATTGGTCAACTTCAACAGCACACCGAACTTCCAGTTGCAGTGCTAAATATTGTCTGGCCAGGTGTTTAATGGTCATCAGAAGGCTAGCAAACAACTAAAAAGACAATTTTCTACATATATGCCTATTCATTCTGCACCTTGATCCTGCACTTTTTGGAAACAGGAACATCATACTGTTGCCTTGTTCTCCACAAAGTGAAAGTTGTACACAACGACCTCCATGGTGGCTTTTTCAAATTTATTACAGTCCTCCTAAGCAGTGGGTAAAAATAAAGAAGTAGCAAAATGTCTTGCGAATGATACATTTCTAATATACAGTAGATCTCCTTTGTTTTTTTTTTTACTGCAGTTAGATTATGTGGAAGAGAAAACTGAGGGGTGCTATAAACATTTTAATGATAAATTTAGATACAGAAGGAAGCTTATTACTTATTTACACAACATCTGGCTAGGAAACACCACTTGTCATTCACATTGAGAGCTTTTGCTTCTTGTCACTGATCAATGTTAACATCTCAAAACTCAGGGTCTATATCAAAAAACTTGTTGTCTTGGCTAACTAAACAGCCACCTCCCAATCACAGATATTTCTAAGCTCATATACTTGTACACATAACAACAAGGACCTAAAAATCTATAAACCTATTCCAAATCTTTCTAGTGTTCAGATGGCTACTGAAGGCAAAACTTTTTGCACTGTTTGTTCTTTGGTACCGTTCAGACTTTCTGTCCTTCTGCTGTCCACTAGTCTGTGACTCTGTCTAAGCCTAGGACAGTTTGTGAGTTTTTTCAAAAATGGCACTTCAAATTCTGTCAACAGGTGCTTTGATAACTTCCTTATGATAATGTGAAGAGAATTAAACAGACGAAATGAGAATCTCAAGGAAATCCAGAATAAAACATGACAAGAAGATGAAAATCTTTTATAAAACAGGCAGAGTCATGGTCAGGGAACAGGCTAAAGTCAAAATATGGGGAGATAAAAAGTAAAACCAATCATCAAAATATCAAAATCCAAGAAATGTTAAGGAAAAATGTCCAAAACAGTGCAAAAAGTTCTAGACCTATTTACAGGCCTTTTTCTATCTAAAATGCTAACCACAAGATTTGTTTTAGAAGTTTTTAGGATTGTAATCCAGTACTTGGAAATCTTGATTACTGTGCTTCCATCTTAAATACTGTGATAACATCATGTGTAGCGCAGTTGCACCCACATCTGTTGTTGTAACCATAAACAATATGGATGCAGCCATGAAATTAACAAACTGCAAGTACCTATTAGGATAAACATCAGAATGGTTCCATGATAACAAAACATGCCTAACATTATTGTTTTTCTAAAAAAAAAGAAATTTTCATTAACAAAAGCAAAAATTAGTACAGAATGAATTTCAATAACTATAAGTCAAAATGCATGACAAATAGATTTGGTAAATAAAATGACTGTAGTTCTGTATACTTAAATAAATGGAGAATTTAGCAAACTACATCCTACATATATTAGAGAATCCAGATTACCATTTAAGATTTTCTAACAATGGTTAAAATGTTTCAACAACAGTACTTTCTCCATTCATTTGTGTCCAATGATGACTCTTCTGCCTTCTCTTTAAGATTTGTGTGCTGCTCTCTGCTAGGTTCTGAACTTCCTTCACGTGTTTAAGAATAACAAAATATCACAGATGTTAGTGTACATCTTTTGTACACATACTACTAGACACTCCACTAGTTGTAAAGCACAAATAATAGTTCAAATCTAGCATTGATGGCATCTAATCCATTTACACTATCATAGTTGTGTTTGTTGTGGCCCCATTCTTGTAACAGATTCATACAGAAAGTCTGTACATATAGCTAAGCGAATGAGAATGGACAATCATCCTACAGATAGTTGTGAGACAAGGAGAACAAGGTTCTTTCTTCAAAAACTGATTAATAACCCAATAAATCCCCAAGCAGTATTCTGTCTTGCCCTTTGTGGCATAAATCATGCCAAAATACACCACTGCTTTAACAAAGTCCACTGCTCTTTGTACTTTCTCCTGTACTGTGTCCAGCAGAGAGCACTAGCTCCTCGGACAGATCAGGTTCAGTGCAGAGAATCACTCTGTGAAAGGTCATTCCATTTACAGTGTCACATCAATGACAAATACGAGACAAAATAAACTACATCAGCAACAAAAGTCAATCATAGCACAAATAATAATTTTCCACTTAGCATGTATTAAAACATTTTTCTGCATGCAAATCGATGTTTAGGCTCTGGATAGTGCTGAAGGGGTATTCATACCCAAAGATGAGGATTCAAAGAATTTTGACGAATTTCAGGTATCTCTTTTTTAAGCGTGGAAAGTAAGAACTTTTTCAGTGTTTCCAAAATTCTGTTGAGTAAGAATTACATCGGTCCAGAAGGGATGCATATCGTGGGTTCCTGGGTGCATGGAAAACTTAGGCGTAGTGACTCAACTTGTCAGGGAGGCAAGAGAAGGTAAAGGAGACCTATCAGTACTTTGGTTAGATCTGAGCAACGCATATTGCTCAATACCCCACAAGCTGGTTGAGGTACCGTGTACCACAGAAAGTGAAAGATCTAATTCTTGATTATTACAGTAAGTTCAGCTTGAGAGTTTTTTACTGGCCCACTCACTTCTGACTGGCACCAGCTAGAAGTAGGGATTATCATTGGGTGGACTCTCTTGGTGACCCTTTTCACATTGGCAATGAACATGCTGATCAAGTGAGCAGAGACAGAATGCCAAGCCCCATTAGCAAGTCCAAGGTGAGGCAGCCAGCCATTAGGGCCTACATGGACAATATCATGGTCACAACAACAGTGCCTGGAGCCAGGTGGATCCTCCAGGGGATGGAGAGACTCATGTCGTGTGTGAGCATGAATTTTAAACCCCTATAATCCTGGTCTTTAGTGCTGGAGAAAGGGAAAGTGATTGGCAAGGTTCACTTCAAGTTGAGAGAAGACATGATCCAGTCCGTAACTAAAAAAAGCAGTTATGAGTCTCAGAAAGGTATACAGATGCAGCCTAAAGTACAAGGACTCCACCCAAATCACCACTGTTGATTAAGTGGGATGCCTAACAACTGTGAACAAGTCGAGGCTCCCTTGAAAGTTCAATGCCTGAGCTTACCAGCATGGAATTCTCCAAAGGATCCTTTGGCCGCTGCACATTTACAAAGTCCAAATGACTGTAGTGGAAGGTTTTGAGCGTAAGGTAAGTAGCTACCTACATACCGTAGATGGCTGGGGGTGTCACGTATCTTGAGCAGTATAGGACTATATAGGAGCAGCAATAAGTTTAGGCTCCCATTCAGCTCTATCAGGGAGAAAATCCTGAAACACCTCATGACTCCAGGAAACAACACTGATGATGTGTCCAAGTCTGTGAATTAGTGGATGTTAATTAACTGTCACTAGACCCAAGAAAAAACATTAAAGCAGATTAATGTAGCAGATAGCTAAGGTGGAGGTGGATGGTTATGGATGACAGCAATTCAAAAGTCCCAGAGTTAAGCAGGACAGCAGCTGTAGTTGTCCACTGTGAACAGGGTCAATCAGTTGTAGGGTCTCAACTTCTTGTAACATTAGAATATTGTTTTGATACAATTAACCAATCACTGTCTAATTAGAAGTTCTGCACCTCCTTTTAGAGATGTCTCTGTAAAACAAAGAACCTTCTTAGCCTTTCTCCTAGCAGAACCAAAGAAATGCTTTCTCATGGATTTATACAGCACAGAATGAAAACAGAGGCAAGCAATGTGTAACAAAAAGGAAAAGTAAGAATTTAAACACAGTGATGATAATGATAATCAAAAAATAAGTATATATCGGAGCAGTAGATTTATATGAGTGCAAAGCCTATTAAAAGCACATTAATCTTCACTGCTGCCTACATATACAGTTTAGCATAGGCATGGCATTTAGGGGAATTGATTTACTTCAGGTGTGGAACTAATGAAGAATGTCAGCATGCACTTAACAAACCATTTAGCTCCATCATGCAGTTTCCAGAATTAGAGATATATCTTTGTTTATATGATGATTCTAAATAGTCTCCATGTGTCTTCTGATTTATTCTACCACAGGGTTAGTTCCTACTTAACATTGTGTACAACGGGGATCTGCACTGGTTCCGCAGAAATCCATAGTGGGAAAGGGGTGGGGGGAGGTTAAGAAAATGGATGGATGAAATAAATATATCGTTCAGTTAACTTTTCAAAATACAATTGGGTCAAAAATGCGACTAATCGATATGGATTATGGATTAGAGATGATTACTTCAGGAGATGATTGTCATTGTCATTTTAGATTCATGTACTGTAATTAGTAACTACGACAATGAAAAATATTTTAGGCAGTAAGACAAATGCAGTATGTTACCAATACAGATATGATAATCAATGGGTGGCACGGGAAGCATATAAATCATCCAGACATTAAACATTTTTTTCTACTTTTTCTTTATTTGTTCTGACATACAGAGTACAAAATAAAGTGTTGCAAAAAGACACATATGCAAAAAATCCTGCCCTTCCACATTTTTTCTGGTAGAGTACAGGGAGGCTCACGGCTAAACATCGCCCCACCTGTGACATTGTACTCCCACTCCTCTCTGAGGAGTTGTTTCAGCTTCTACTCTAAGCTGGAGGCAGAAATAAAATGCTGCTTGGACTTCAAGAATTTCCTGCAAGTGTCCCTTGACCCCGCAACTCCAATTATTAAGTAATAAAAAGAACCCAGAAGATTACTGGTTATCATAATTATTATAACAAGACATTTCCTGGGGGTCTAGCATCTTAATGAATGAGCTATAAAAACCTTAAGGTCAAAAGGCCCCCTGTTTAAATTAATTGCTGCTTATGTGGTAGGATATAAGTGAAGGAGGTCTCTTCATTCTAAATATGACTAATTTGACTGAGCTGAAGAGTCGCTTTTGCAGAGTGCAAGTGTCTTGTGAATCTGATTGATTTTCAGTCTCTAAGATCATTACTGTTACAGTAGACTGAGGATGGATTTGTATCCTGCAGCTAACAGACTCCATGAGCGATCGATATGCAGTGTGCTTGGATATAATCGTAGACTGTTAGCAAGCTTAGAATTGATTTTAATGAAGAATACACATGTCAAACAGTCAGTTAATCCCACAAACAAACAACGTTTATTTTACATAGCACCTTCCTATAGTGGACACCATCCCAGCACACTTTACAATTATGATGTATGCTTTTTGCAATAGGAGCACTAGCAGGTTAAGTGAGTTGCTTAGGGTCAAGTAAGTCTGTAATAAAAACTGAGCTAGCAACCTTCAGGGTTAATGCGCATAGCTTTAACAACTGAATCACAATGTCTGCCATTACAAAGCTACAGAAAGCAACATCAAAAAGTATTCATTTTCTCTACTTTAGTTGCAGGCAATTTAATGGAAGAATTGATTAAAACAAATTGTCTGGTTTTTGCTTTAGCATTCTAGCAAACACTATACTGTGTAATCAGGCAGTTTCAGTGGCCGCTCTTGTGATGTCATGGTAGCAGCTATCACTTGTAACACTAGCTTATGTTAATTACTGCTGTATGCTAACTATACTGGATTTTTCTCTCAGGTTACTTTCCACAAGGTTTCAGAAACAGGGAATGTAACTGAACAAGTGGTATAGCTGAAAAGGGGTTACAGAGTACATCAGGTAAGCTGGCTTGTGCTTTCAACTAAATGAAATCCAGTTCTGTTTTAATAAACTCATGTTTATTATGGCACAGGAGTGTGGAGATGTTACATGTTGGTTGGACATGCAAGTAAGACTGCCCCTCTACCCTGTACATGTAACAATAATACTACTACTACTTTATCATGATGTTTTCTTTGCTGCACTGAAACAGGTGCATGGAAATTACCATCCATTTGTCCATCTACCCAGCTTATTCCAGTTTATGGACCCCAGCGACTGTTACAAGGAAAGGACAAGTGCTGGTCAGGGCACCAGTCAATCACTGTGCCCCTAGGTTGTGGTCCCAGTACAATTTTAATTATTACTTGGGGCTGTGTTGCCAATAAAATATTCTTTGATTTGTTTTATTATTCTTCCTTTCAAACTTGTCTATTGTTAATTTTGGCATATTTATTTCGTTAATAACAGACTTTACATCCTTGAGTAATCTCTGCATTTTTTTTTCTTTTATTGCTGTTGTAATTTTATATTCAGTCCAGCAGGAATTTAGGTTGCTGCGACTCTGTATGAATATACACTTGATGCTCAAGACCATTAATTAGACTGGGGCCAATAATGCATACTTTGAATACTTTTCATTGGAAAGAAATGCCAAAAAAAAACACCTCTTAGGCATCATTTTAGAATGCTGCTTTGAAACATCTAGGGTAACCTATACCTTATCTGTGGTCAGAGTCTTCAGTTAAAAAAATAACAAAAAGCCACCTCAGATGACCTTATATGATTGATTATAGCCTAGTAGAACAATCCTAACATGTCAGACTTCAGCAGAATGTGCACAGTCAGTATGGAGATCGTATAAAACAGTGGTTCCCAAACTCAGTCCTGGGGACCCACTGTGGCTGCAGATTTTTGTTCCCACCAGATTCATAATCAGTGATAATTATCGATTACAACTGATCTCATTTAATTAGCTGGTCTTTTTTATTCTTCTCTTATTCTGAATTCAGAAAAACACAACAGTATGGTTTTTACATTTATAAGACACTTAAAAATATTCCTATTTTTTTCTAAAGCTATAAATGCTTAACTCTCTAGTGTTGTTTTCCTATTTTTTCCCCTTTTCCTGTGTAGTTTGTTCCCTTCTTTTAACCCTAATAGTGACAATTAACAACCAGCATAGCAGACACCTGGGATGATGAAAGCTGCAATGACCCACTAATTAGTAAATAATCAATTAAATGACCAGAGCACCTGGAAAAGCGGAATGAAAATTAGGTTGAAAATACTGTTAACAACTTTAAAAAATTACATATTCCCCATATAACTGCTTAGTCCATTTTAATAAAAAAAATCTACCAAGCTTAGTTTTGTAATTTCTACATTGATTCCAAAACACAGAAACTGGGAAATAACGACTCACTTAATTAGGCTAAGAGTCCAATGAAAAACGGATGTTGGTTGGAACAAAAACCAGCAGCCACAGTGGATCCCCAGGACCGAGTTTGGGAACCACTGGTGTAAAACGACAGAATCTTGGAGATAACATGCAGCACTCTTACCATTTCACAAATTATCACAGAGCTTCCCACAAAATGTCTGGAAAAAAAGCAAGAATATTTTCTTTTTTTGTTGACTCTGTGTAACCTTCATAAAAATGTGTATTTAAGACATCTGGTTCTTGTTTAAATTAAAACAAATCTGCCAAAACCACTCAAAACAAGCTCTAGCATATTTTAAGCACCACAAAATGTTTTTTACACCACACACACTTAGTCCTACTTTCAAACCACATCTGTCTACACTGTTTTATTGTATTTAGACAGCACTGATTCAGGAAACATCACTATAGGACAAGTGTGGAATAAGAGAATCACATACAGTGGTGTGAAAAACTATTTGCCCCCTTCCTGATTTCTTATTCTTTTGCATGTTTGTCACACAAAATGTTTCTGATCATCAAACACATTTAACCATTAGTCAAATATAACACAAGTAAACACAAAATGCAGTTTTTAAATGATGGTTTTTATTATTTAAGGAGAAAAAATCCAAACCTACATGGCCCTGTGTGAAAAGTAATTGCCCCTTGTTAAAAAATAACCTAACTGTGGTGTATCACACCTGAGTTCAATTTCTGTAGCCACCCCCAGGCCTGATTACTGCCACACCTGTTTCAATCAAGAAATCACTTAAATAGGAGCTGCCTGACACAGAGAAGTAGACCAAAAGCACCTCAAAAGCTAGACATCATGCCAAGATCCAAAGAAATTCAGGAACAAATGAGAACAGAAGTAATTGAGATCTATCAGTCTGGTAAAGGTTATAAAGCCATTTCTAAAGCTTTGGGACTCCAGCGAACCACAGTGAGAGCCATTATCCACAAATGGCAAAAACATGGAACAGTGGTGAACCTTCCAAGGAGTGGCCGGCCGACCAAAATTACCCCAAGAGCAGAGACGACTCATCCGAGAGGTCACAAAGACCCCAGGACAACGTCTAAAGAACTGCAGGCCTCACTTGCCTCAATTAAGGTCAGTGTTCACGACTCCACCATAAGAAAGAGACTGGACAAAAACGGCCTGCATAGCAGATTTCCAAGACGCAAACCACTGTTAAGCAAAAAGAACATTAGGGCTCGTCTCAATTTTGCTAAGAAACATCTCAATGATTGCCAAGACTTTTGGGAAAATACCTTGTGGACTGATGAGACAAAAGTTGAACTTTTGGAAGGCAAATGTCCCGTTACATCTAGCGTAAAAGGAACACAGCATTTCAGAAAAAGAACATCATACCAACAGTAAAATATGGTGGTGGTAGTGTGATGGTCTTGGGTTGTTTTGCTGCTTCAGGACCTGGAAGGCTTGCTGTGATAGATGAAACCATGAATTCTACTGTCTACCAAAAAATCCTGAAGGAGAATGTCCGGCCATCTGTTCGTCAACTCAAGCTGAAGCGATCTTGGGTGCTGCAACAGGACAATGACCCAAAACACACCAGCAAATCCACCTCTGAATGGCTGAAGAAAAACAAAATGAAGACTTTGGAGTGGCCTAGTCAAAGTCCTGACCTGAATCCAATTGAGATGCTATGGCATGACCTTAAAAAGGCGGTTCATGCTAGAAAACCCTCAAATAAAGCTGAATTACAACAATTCTGCAAAGATGAGTGGGCCACAATTCCTCCAGAGCGCTGTAAAAGACTCATTGCAAGTTATCGCAAACGCTTGATTGCAGTTATTGCTGCTAAGGGTGGCCCAACCAGTTCTTAGGTTCAGGGGGCAATTACTTTTTCACACAGGGCCATGTAGGTTTGGATTTTTTTTTCTCCCTAAATAATAAAAACCATCATTTAAAAACTGCATTTTGTGTTTACTTGTGTTATATTTGACTAATGGTTAAATGTGTTTGATGATCAGAAACAATTTTGTGTGACAAACATGCAAAAGAATAAGAAATCAGGAAGGGGGCAAATAGTTTTTCACACCACTGTACATCACTCAATTAAATAAGGCAAAACCTATAATTAATTATGTAAAAGCTGTGATTTCTGGATGCCGGGCTGTAAGAGCAGGTGGATGGAGTCCGCAATTTCCATCTTCTCAGAGTCCGGCGTTGGTTCTTCCTTGGCTCTTGAGTGACCTTGGTAACATAGCAGAGGAGTCCACGATATGCAGAGATGGCCATCCCAGTTTGTAGACTACTGTATTTGCCAATTGTTGTAATGAGACATCAGTGTACATGCAACACTGAACTACACCAACAACGTCTCCATTTCACTTGTACACCTCTCTGCACTAATTGCTCCTCCTTCCTTTTTTTAAATAAGTCAAAAAGTTTATTAATACTCTCTCAAACATGAACTACTGCTTACAATTAGATAATTTGGTAAGGTGTCTACTTCAGCTGCCTTACTTTTTCCTGTAATTGAGGTTTCAGTAGAGGCTGGCTGTTATTTGTTGCTTTAGAGGTTTTTAGGATTTTCTTGATTTTACATGGTGTAAAAGTATCTACTAGGATCCTTGTTCTTTATTTGAATTTTCTGGGGGTTTTATTTATCATTTCTGCTTTACCCCTAGAGTTGTCTCTTTGTAAAAGTGTTTTGGGACTTTAGATTGCTTTTTAGCACTTTATTAGGCATATCTGAGCAGTCACTTTTGAAAAAGGATCCTAGATACTTTTACACCATGCAAAATTATGGAAACTATGATAAGAAATAAATTAGAAAAGTGTCTGCATGAAAATAAAGTACTGAATAACAACATGAATTTATGAGAGGAAGATCTTGCCAAACCAGTCTTTTAGATTTTTTTGATCTGGCTGCTGCAGTTGTTGACAAAAGCAAAGCATATGACATATTCACTTAAACATTCAAAAAGCCAATGAGTCTCACACCAAAGATTAATTCTGAAACTAGAAGCTGTTGACATCTGACCCACAAAACTGGATCTCTAGTTGTTTAACCAGCAGGAGACAAAGTGTACAGATAAGAGGATAATGCTCCCAGTGGAATGAGGTCATCAGTAGGGTCCCTCTGGGGTCTGTCCTTGGTCTTTTACTTTTTCAAATTTGTATTAAAGACGCTGATTCCAGCATAGTTAGTAAACTTGTGAAATCTGCAGATGACACTAAAATTGGAGGAATACCAGACACTAAGAACGCAAGAAAAAAGACCTGGGCAAGCACATGGAAAATGCACTTTAATGTAGAAAAGTGCAAAGTGCCACATTTGGGCAAATAGAACATCAGTTATAAACACAATATGGGAGACACTGTTCTATGGGAAGCAACTGCTGAATACGATTTAGGGGTTTATGTTGACACAACATTTTCATCATCTAAGCAATATGCAAAAGCAGTTAAAAAGGCAAATAAAATGTTTGGTAATACTGTATAGTTAAAACAAGTAAATATAATTTGAGGGATGTTATCCTCAGACGAAAAAGTGCTCTAGTGAAACCACATCTGGAGTACTGTGTGCAGTTCTGGTTACAACGCTGCAAGAAAGACATTTGTGCGGTCAAGAGCAAACAAGTGCATCCAAAGACACGTCGCACTTTGACATATTCAGAAAATTAAACCTGTTTAGTCTTAAGCAGAGGAGACTGTGTGGGGAACTAATCCAGTTCTTCATAATTCTCAAGGCTTGCTTTTATAAATTAGATCTAGCAGAATTACTTTATCTAAATGGCAAATCACATGGAAATTTAAAGGAAGCACATCTAGGGCTAAAGCCTGGAATCAATTACTTTACGTTAAGACTTGTGGGAGTCTGAAACACACTACCAAGACCTGCGGTTGAAGCAGAAACTTTGGGAACCTTAAAAAAAGTATCTGGATGAGATATTGGGACAGTTTAGTTATTAGCTAAACAAACAAGCTTGATGGACTGAATCGTCTCCTCTCATTTGTTATATTTCTTATGTTCTATCAGTGGAATAAACGGAAAAGCAGCAAAGCAAGGAAAACGATACATACTATACAGGTACTATTCGATGATAGCTAAGAACACCAAAGAGGCAGAGCATCCCAGAATATTAACCAAATGAAAGAGTGATGCATACACACCCACACGTAGACCTGAGACTGTAAGCTTTTACACTGACATAAATTCAAACTAATCTCACTGCTCCTTTTTTAGTAGATAATTCAAGTTGGAAAAGGGATGCAAGTATTTGCATAAGCCGTGTAATAAAAGTATTTTTTCCAGGTGACTCACTGATTATGAAACTGATTGGAATAAAAACATGCAGCCACAGTGGTCCCTCAGGACTGGGATTGGAAAGCAGTGAGTTGCCTGCTTTAGGCCTGTGAATAAGAAAAATGTAAAAGCAGACATTTGGAGAGTTTAGCATATGGTAATAATTGTGTTTTTAAGTTTTGTTTGCTGAAATCGACTTCCCTTTCAAAGGTTTGTTTCATAAATATTATTATTGTTATGTGCCATCATTGTCATACCACTCATTTCTGTCCAGATTCAGTATACTGTAGAGGTGGAATTTTATTATACTAAATAACAGAACGCAGATAAAGCAATGGACTGATATGTGGAGCAGTAAGACCTGTGAAAGTACTCTCCTGAATATTGCAGTGTCATAAATAATTCATTCATAAATGTTCTATGTCTGCTGATTTCTGGCCAGAGTCATGGGGAGCCAGAGCTTATCATAGTATCAAGTATAATTAATTATGTAGACAGTGAAGTGCCATAGTCTCATTTAAAAGGTTAAGGATTAGTAATAAAAACTGATGTAACAAATGCTGTGTTACTTGTCCACTGTGTCGCTTCACTTGCTGCACAGTTTTTTGTTTTTGGGGGTCCACTTCTTTAGCCCAAAACTGTATTGTCTGTGTTAATAAGTGTATTAATAATAATAATAATAATAATATTATATATTTGGTGGACACCTTTATATCCGAGACAGCTTAACAGGATCAGGATAAAATTCAGCTGATATGAACTCTTTTTTATATTTACATGATAGATGAAAGTTGCATTTCCTGCTCAAGAACAAACCGTGAGAAACAGGTGAGAACTGAAAGAATAAGCTTGTGGTTTAAAATCTATCGTCTTAAAGCTACACCATACTGTTTCTTTTAACATGAGAGTTGTGAACTTCAGTCCAGTAACAAAGGCCTACATTTTGACTCTAGAGAACCAGGTAATCATTCGTTATTGATCACTATGGTAGGCACCAAAGTTTGAAGATAACTCTGATTATGGTTTACTGACTCAGCATGTTCTTGGTGGGAGTCTCACGAGATGGGCATTGTTTTCCTCAGCTCAGCAGTCTAGTAAAATCTGTCACCCCCTGCACCTATGTATATTACCCTTTCTATCCTTCATCACATGCAGGTTTGTGAGGAGGCAGCGCATACCTGGAATTTAGCACTGAATGGTGAGGCCATTCTTTCACATAGCACCTAAACATCCTCAATCAAATTAGGCTAATTTGAAGATATCTTTTAGAAAAGCACAGCAGCACGGTGTTTAGTACCTCAGTGTCGCTAAGTTTTTAAGATCCCCCTGTGTGTGTGGGTTTTCTGCAGGTACTGTGGATTTCTTCAACATGCAAAATATGTGTAGTGTTATTCAATGGAGCCTCTACATTGGCTTGTTAGGTGTGTGAATGAGTGTGCCCTGTATTGGATTGACCATCCATATAAAATTAGTTGCTATTTACCACCAGGGTTGTCAAGATGGGGTATGGAAAATGAAAGAAAAAAATCTAACAAGGAAATAAACAGAATGATTACCAAATGAATAAATAAAAGATGCACATGTCTGGTATGGAAATCAGAATGCCCGGGGAAAACCAATGGGCACACTGAGAAGGTATGCAAACTCCACACTAAGTGTAAAATAATCAGGCTGCAAAAGAACGTAGATATGTGGAGCTGTGAGGTAGCAATGCTGATCACTACACCACAGTGATATTGTGTTTTATTTATTTTTTTTATTTTAAATTTTTGCATATTTTACACAGTGTTTGAAAATGAAAAGATAAGCCAGTATGTAGCAGTCTGCTGAAAAACAGAGCTAACTCAAAAAAAAAAATTAACAATGGAATTTTAAAAAGCAGTTGTTAAAAGTCAAATAACATCAGCAGCACATCGAAATAATGAATAATGTACAGAAAACTGGACTGAACTCGGGTGATTCAGCAGCCTCCAAAAATAAACCAAGTCAACATTTGATAAAAACAAAAACAAACACTTGAAGGCCAGACTGGTTAATAAGTATATATATATATATATCACAACCAAGACACAAAAGGTCTGACAAATCTGGTGACAACAATCTCAGAAAGCATTCATCTCTGGATCTATGAGACTATTCACTATTCACACACAACGCAGCATGGAGATTATCAGTAGCGCAAGGGCAACAAAACACAAAGTGAATATAATAACACGTCATACACCGTACGTGCTTAAGGCTGAGTAGTAATATAGATGGAGAAATATACAATTCAGTGTGATGCAATTTTGGAGAAGATAAACTTCCCGGGACTAAAGTCCAGCTTTGCCAGCTCTGCATTGCTCTCTGGGAAATTTAAAATGAGTGGCTGGAGTTTTAAAATCACTTCAGTACATTCAATGTTCTTTATAAATTGTTCACAGCATGGCGGTGTCATTTAGAAGCACATGAGAGTAAGGTTTAGAGTATTAAAACAAAACACGATATATTTCTAAACATTATAAATTACAAAGAAAGAAAAAACTTTGTTCTACACTGATACATTGCTGAAATATTTGAATTTACCCTTGAGCTGATCCTTCTATGTAGAAATGCGCTCTTCCAAGCTATAAACAAAGACTTACATAAGGCATGAGTGATGCAGAATTGTGGAGGCTGGAAAGTACTTCTAACAAAAACATATGAGCTGAAGAATTAGGACATCCAATTCCATCTTTTTATAAAAAGCACCTCAACTTACGAGCCCAGCATGCTGCATAATAATTACAAATATATCATGAAAAAAACATAATGTTGACACATAAACAAATAACCAAAAGAAATGCATTTAATAGGTTTACAGTTGTGAGTACACGAAACACAGAGTTTATTTTTGTATTATTATTTGTTAATTATTGTATTATTTATTTGTCTACTTCTTCTTCTTAAAGCTATTTAGTTAAAAAAGTATTTGTAATAATCATAATCTGCATGTCTTTTTCCATATGAACAACTATAAACCTACTAATGCCCACCCCTGCATATGTATTAGGTCAGGTCAGGCTGGGGAGCATGCACTGGTACAGCATGTTGCCATACCCACCACATGATGAAACTGCTCGGGATCCCGGTTGGCAACCCCCCAGGCAGACATGTTATCCAGTCCCACCTCCTGGAAATGGCCTGTCGCAGCCTGGTGTTACGTGGTTGTCCCCGGTCCATCCGCTTGTTTCCTCAATGGTGAGGATCTTGTAAACTGGATCACCCTTGGGGAATCGCACATCATGGCTGTAGTGCCACAACTGACGCTCCCTCACAATGCAGGTAAAGTGCTTCATTTGGGACTCCACGAACAACCGCTTGTTTGACACAAAGTTAAACCCGTAGTAGTCAAGGATTCCAATCTTCATCTCAGGTCACTGGGGAGCAGCTGTGATGAACCACCAGGACTAAAGACCTGGACCTTTGTCCTTTTACAAAGATGTTACGAGTGCCACACACCCCATTCCAGCTACCATCATAACCCCACCATGCTCTCCCAATCCATCTACTGACTTCACAGGAAGAGTCACCAGAGACATGAATCTATACTAATAAAAGGCAAAGCCCTCACTGACTCACTGACTCACTGACTCACTGACTCATCACTAATTCTCCAACTTCCCGTGTAGGTAGAAGGCTGAAATTTGGCAGTCTCATTCCTTACAGCTTACTTACAAAAGTTGGGCAGGTTTCATTTCGAAATTCTACGAGTAATGGTCATAACTGGAACCTATTTTTTCGTCCATATACTATAATAGACTTCTGCTCGATGCCCGTGGGAGGCGGAGTTACGCCTCCCACGTAATTTAGTGCCTGCCCATATAAGGCTGTCCGTCAGCGGCAATCCAATAGAAACACTGCCGCTAAATATTCACGGGTGAAGGACTGTGCTTATACAGAGGAAGATGAGATGGTCAGGGTGGTGTTTGGAACAAAGTCAGCGAAACTGCGAGAGAAACTTTTAAGTGCCGGGTCTTAGCTAACATTAAATACAGCCGTGGACATCGCACGAGATGGCACCAGCACAGCTGGGAAACTTCGATGCATGCACACCGAGCCGCTCACATGAAATGACGCAGTGGAAAGACAAAAAGCAACAGTTCCAAAGAGTGCTGAACAAAAACCGAATTACACAATTGAGAAGGCAGCAAAAAAATATGAAGCGTGCGATACATACAAGCATATTCATAAGTGCAGCTACTGCGGAAACAAAGCACATGGTGGAAAAAGTCAATGTCCCGCTAAAGGAAGACAGTGTAAAAAAAAACCCCATGCATGCAGTGTGTCACGTCTCAGACAAAGAAGAAGACGAGCTGTTTATTGATGCAGTAAGAAATGAATCGATGAATGAAACCTGTTATCTTTACAACGATTGACAAACACGGAATGTAACTTGAACACAACACATCCTACAAATACGAACCTGATTGAAAGAAATAATGATAATCAAATCCTTGATGACAGCAACACTCATAACACTCACAAAACAATTACTGTATATTGACAATCACGTTACGTTATTTTTAAAATGTTCCCTTTTCTTTTTCATAGCTTCTTTAACACACTACTTCTCCGCTGCAAAGCGCGGGTATATATATATACATACAGTATATATATATACTGTATGTATATATATATACCCCGATCTACATACTCTCAAATAGACAAACTACACGCCATGGCGCAATGGTAGAGACTTTGCCTCTAGTGCCGACGTCCGAGGTTTGATTCCCGACAGGGGGTGCACTGAGTATGTACGCGCGCTTCCCGGTTCATTTTACCCTCGCATCCCCTTGGTTTGAGACGTATGAAAAAATATGCGGTTAACGCAGAAAGACAGATCACCAATTGAAGCTTTATGAATAATGGATACAAAGCGGGTTCCTAAGACTGATCGGAGGCAAATTTCATTTCAAAAGACTACCCGACGGAAGCCTTGATAAAAGCGTGGTTTTGTGCAAACTGTCCAAATACGAACCTGATTGAAAGAAATTATAATCAAATCCTTGATGACAGCAACACTCATAATGGTCACAAAACTATTACATTCACAATCATGTTACGTTATTTTTAAAATGTTTCCTTTTCTTAGCACAAGCACAGCTGAGAAGCTTCGATGCATGTACTCCATAACGCGCTAAAAAAAAATAACGCATTTAATCACACTTTCAATTCCAAGCAAAGGGGAACTTTTGTCAATGCATGATTTCCTGGTATATCGATTACATTGATGCACACATCAGAGCTACAAAAATGTTAGAGTCGGAATAAAGTGCGTTCCTACGACTGATCGGAGGAAAATTTCATTTCAAAAGACTACCCGACGGAAGCCTTGATAAAAGCATGGTTTTGTGCACACTGAAAAGCAAGCAAAATTAGATGCATTACAGAAAGCGGACTTTGTGGCTCTTACTGGGGACCATTGGACTTCTGTGACCGTTAGTAATTCTAATTACATTTAATTACAAAATCTTCAATGATCACACTGTTTTAGCCTAATGTACAAAATAATTTTGGCACCTGAGTTTAAAGGTGAAGCTGGTCAAATTACCTTTTATGTTTCTGCCTTATTTTTTTAAGAAGAAAAACTGCACTTTATGTTGAAATTTTTGTTATTATTATTTAAAGACAATACCATTCTGAAAATGTACTTAAAGTACTTAAAATACCACTTTATTTTTAAGTCTGCCCAATTTTAGCCAGGGATGATATTTTTGTTTCTGTTTTGAATTGAAATGCAGTTTAAAAGCATTTTGTTTTTTCAGAAATTAAAAGAGCTTGAGTTTACAATATTCATGTCCATATCTATTATTTGATTCTGTCGCCCACTAAAACCCTTTTAAATTAAAAAAAAATTTGCGATTTGGGGCAAATTTTCATGTGTGATTACATACGATTAATCAAGATTAATTATTAGATTAATTTTTTTAATCGAGTCCCACCCCTAATATATATATGTAGATATATACATATATGTAGATTTGTATATATTGTAATGGATGGCCGGCCATTTATCCCGGCCAATATCCCCAAGCCGCCAGGTGGAGCCCTCCTTGCAGCGAGGAGGTTCCCAGAAGACCAGCAGGGCATCATGGACATTGGAGTTTTTATGCAAAGCCCTGCTGGATGCCGTGGGAGCCACAGGAGGGAGCTGCAGGGAGGACCGAGGGCTTCTTCGTGCCCTGTGACCCGGAGGTTCGTCACAGGAAGAGCGACGGACTTCCGGGTTGAAGAAAGGGACGATTTACCCTGACCCAGAAGGGAAAAGGACTTGTGGACTATTGGTCAGAAACACTTCCGGGTCAGGGATTATAAAAGGACTGTGGGAACTCCCAGACAACGAGCTGAGCTGGGTGGAAGGGTGGCAACGCGTCTGGGAGCTGGAGGATTGGTTTATTGTTTATTATTGAGTATTATTGTGAGTTATATGAGTATTGTGGAGGAGAGTGTGCTTTGTACACTGTGGAAGAAAAATAAAGTCGATTTGAGGACTTTTACTTGGTGTCTGGAGTCGTGGACAGGGGTTCAAGGGAGCGAGAGCGCCCCCTATCGTTCACAGTGGCGTAGTCGGCAGGATACTCTAGCGTCATTTGCAGAGGACCTGAATCAAAAATTTCTGTGGGAAACGAACCCCGAGAAGACTGCGGAATCAGGAATCACTACAGCATCGCCAAAACCCGAAAAAACCGAGTCCAAAATGGGAAAGAAGAAGGGCAAGCAAAGCGACAATGCCAGCGGAGTGCCGTAGGTGCAATGGCCGCCTTCGGGAGGAGTTAAGGAGAGGCCTTACAAGTCGGAGAAACCTCCAGGAAGCAACGATCCCTCTAAGGTGCGTGCGGGAGCGACTTTAAAAATCCTTTTATTGTTTCTCACCTTGTCCCGTGCATGTACCTTGGAGATGACCACCTGGAGGCTCCGAGGGGAAAAGGAGACTGCCCCGAAGACGACGGCCTTCTCTTGTCGAAGCCAGAGCACCTAGAAATCGACTTCCGCATGATGGCAGCCGACAAGGGACACGGTAGCAAACCCGGTGCAGTCTGGGAAGGAGGAGCTCCGCGTCCTGCTGTTTGCACCTTCAAGCCCGAAGAAGCGGACTTGGTCTTTCCGAAGGGAAGGGGAGGCGGCGAGGCATCGCTCAAACCACAAGAAGGTAAGGAGGGTCGGGAAGTAGCTGATCGGGATGTCGCTAAAGTATTAAAGACAGACCGCAGTTTGCCGAAGAAGGCAACTCGACCCTCCGAGAACTCCAAGTCCCAGAAGCCTCCGCGAGACCCGTCAGAGCACGTGCCTGAAGCGGGCGTGCTCATTGGCTCCCGGTCAGCAGGTAACACGAACGAGGAAGTGAGTGTTCTGCCGGTCGAAATTAATAATTATATAAACTTACGGGAGCTCGAAAAACTAATCGAGCCCGTAGCGAGTGTCTTGCAGGTCCTGACGACCATTGAAAAGATCGTTGGGGATTTGGGAGCGGCAGCCAGAGAGCCGTTGGAGAAGGTGAGGGCCTACGTGCGGCGATTTGGTGAGGAGACTCCCGTAATGAATGATGCGGCGATACAGGTAAGCGAGACCCGTATCGTATATAATAGAGGGACGCGGTGTGATCCGGGCCCGCGTTTAATAAGTAGCGGGTGCCAATACACGGCGTACCCTACAAGAGAGGGCGGTACGTTAACCGAGTGGTGGCGGAAGGGCTAATCGATCCAGGGCAGCTAGACAGTGCTGACTCCCGGAGCGAGGCAGCCCTGAAGACGCCGCCGCCGGTAATTTATAAATCAAGAGGGGTGCAGACAATAAAGGGGCTCTCTTCTTGTAATAGAGAGACCCAGACTGTATATAAGCCCCAGATTAAACAGGAGGGCTCTAAGATAAAACGGGGGTCTCCTGACAAGAAAGAAAAAGTGAAAGCACCGTTAGAGGCGGCAGGGGTTTCTCTCCCAGCACAAGGGGCGGACCTAACGTTTCCTTATTGTTTTCAGTCCCGTAGGGGAAGAATACCAGGAGGACAGCGGCAGTGTTACGGGGCGAAGGTTGGGCCATATTTGGCGGAACTGTCCTTGGAGAGAGGGGGACAAGAGGTCAATTTGGAATAATATTCCCCCTAGTTTCTCCAGGGACCAAGATGTTCATTTTAATCAAGGCTCAACCAGGACGTCCTCTTGGAGGAAGACTTCCCTCTCGGGGCAGGCCGCTCCGAATAATAATTCGTCGCTGGGGAATACTGTAATGGATGGCCGGCCATTTATCCCGGCCAATACCCCCAAGCCGCCAGGTGGAGCCCTCCTTGCAGCGAGGAGGTTCCCAGAAGACCAGCAGGGCATCATGGACATTGGAGTTTTTATGCAAAGCCCTGCTGGATGCCGTGGGGCCACAGGAGGGAGCTGCAGGGAGGACCGAGGGCTTCGTGCCCTGTGACCCGGAGGCTCGTCACAGGAAGAGCGACGGACTTCCGGGTTGAAGAAAGGGACGATTTACCCTGACCCGGAAGGAAAAGGACTTGTGGACTATTGGTCAGAAACACTTCCGGGTCAGGGATTATAAAAGGACTGTGGGAACTCCCAGACAACGAGCTGAGCTGGGTGGAAGGGTGGCAACGCGTCTGGGAGCTGGAGGATTGGTTTATTGTTTATTATTGAGTATTATTGTGAGTTATATGAGTATTGTGGAGGAGAGTGTGCTTTGTACACTGTGGAAGAAAAATAAAGTCGATTTGAGGACTTTTACTTGGTGTCTGGAGTCGTGGACAGGGGTTCAAGGGAGCGAGAGCGCCCCTATCGTTCACAGTGGCGTAGTCGGCAGGATACTCTAGCGTCATTTGCAGAGGACCTGAATCAAAAATTTCTGTGGGAAACGAACCCCGAGAAGACTGCGGAATCAGGAATCACTACAGCATCGCCAAAACCCGAAAAAACCGAGTCCAAAATGGGAAAGAAGAAGGGCAAGCAAAGCGACAATGCCAGCGGGAGTGCCGTAGGTGCAATGGCGGCCTTCGGGAGGAGTTAAGGAGAGGCCTTACAAGTCGGAGAAACCTCCAGGAAGCAACGATCCCTCTAAGGTGCGTGCGGGAGCGACTTTAAAATCCTTTTATTGTTTCTCACCTTGTCCCGTGCATGTACCTTGGAGATGACCACCTGGAGGCTCCGAGGGAAAAGGAGACTGCCCGAAGGCACGGCCTTCTCTTGTCGAAGCCAGAGCACCTAGAAATCGACTTCCGCATGATGGCAGCCGACAAGGGACACGGTAGCAAACCCGTGCAGTCTGGGAAGGAGGAGCTCCAGCGTCCTGCTGTTTGCACCTTCAAGCCCAAGAAACGGACTTGGTCTTTCCGAAGGGAAGGGGAGGCGGCGAGGCATCGCTCAAACCACAAGAAGGTAAGGAGGGTCGGGAAGTAGCTGATCGGGATGTCGCTAAAGTATTAAAGACAGACCGCAGTTTGCCGAAGAAGGCAACTCGACCCTCCGAGAACTCCAAGTCCCAGAAGCCTCCGCGAGACCCGTCAGAGCACGTGCCTGAAGCGGGCGTGCTCATTGGCTCCCGGTCAGCAGGTAACACGAGCGAGGAAGTGAGTGTTCTGCCGGTCGAAATAATAATTATATAAACTTACGGGGCTCGAAAAACTAATCGAGCCCGTGAGCGAGTGTCTTGCAGGTCCTGACGACCATTGAAAAGATCGTTGGGGATTTGGGAGCGGCAGCCAGAGAGCCGTTGGAGAAGGGGAGGGCCTACGTGCGGCGATTTGGTGAGGAGCCTCCGTAATGAATGATCGCGATACAGGTAAGCGAGACCCGTATCGTATATGATAGAGGGCGCGGTGTGATCCGGGCCCGCGTTTAATAAGTAGCGGGTGCCAATACACGGCGTACCCTACAAGAGAGGTCGGCACGTTAACGAGTGGTGGCGGAAGGGCTAATCGATCCAGGGCAGCTAGACAGTGCTGACTCCGGGCGAGGCAGCCCTGAAGACGCCGCCGTAATTTATAAATCAAGAGGGGTGCAGACAATAAAGGGGCTCTCTTCTTGTAATAGAGAGACCCAGACTGTATATAAGCCCCAGATTAAACAGGAGGGCTCTAAGATAAAACGGGGTCTCCTGACAAGAAAGAAGAAAAAGTGAAAGCACCGTTAGAGGCGGCAGGGGTTTCTCTCCCAGCACAAGGGGCGGACCTAACGTTTCCTTATTGTTTTCAGTCCCGTAGAAGAATACCAGGAGGACAGCGGCAGTGTTACGGGTGCGAAGGTTGGGCCATATTTGGCGGAACTGTCCTTGGAGAGAGGGGGACAAGAGGTCAATTTGGAATAATATTCCCCCTAGTTTCTCCAGGGACCAAGATGTTCATTTTAATCAAGGCTCAACCAGGACGTCCTCTTGGAGGAAGACTTCCCTCTCGGGGCAGGCCGCTCCGAATAATAATTCGTCGCTGGGGAATACTGTAATGGATGGCCGGCCATTTATCCCGGCCAATACCCCCAAGCCGCCAGGTGGAGCCCTCCTTGCAGCGAGGAGGTTCCCAGAAGACCAGCAGGGCATCATGGACATTGGAGTTTTTATGCAAAGCCCTGCTGGATGCCGTGGGGGCCACAGGAGGGAGCTGCAGGGAGGACCGAGGGCTTCTTCGTGCCCTGTGACCCGGAGGTTCGTCACAGGAAGAGCGACGGACTTCCGGGTTGAAGAAAGGGACGATTTACCCTGACCCGGAAGGGAAAAGGACTTGTGGACTATTGGTCAGAAACACTTCCGGGTCAGGGATTATAAAAGGACTGTGGGAACTCCCAGACAACGAGCTGAGCTGGGTGGAAGGGTGGCAACGCGTCTGGGAGCTGGAGGATTGGTTTATAGTTTATTATTGAGTATTATTGTGAGTTATATGAGTATTGTGGAGGAGAGTGTGCTTTGTACACTGTGGAAGAAAAATAAAGTCGATTTGAGGACTTTTACCTGGTGTCTGGAGTCGTGGACAGGGGTTCAAGGGAGCGAGAGCGCCCCCTATCGTTCACAATATATATGTGTATATACAGTATATATGTAGATATGTATATGTATATATGTATATATATGTGTGTGGGTGTGTATATACGTGTATATATATATGTATATGTATATATATGTATATGTATTGTAGCAGATAGAGGCGTGGTCCACCTCTAACACCCTCAGGTACCACTCTGAACACCAGGTGAAAGTATAATACTTATTATTTTTATTACTATATAGTGCACCAAGCACCCTCCACTCCACACTTATAAACCACAAATAACAATACTACAATTTTCTCTCCTCCTCGCCCAGACACTTTGCCCTCCTACCTTCCAGCTCAGCTCAGTGTCTTGACTGAGGCATCGACCTTTTATAGCCCCTGACCTGGAGGTGTTCCTGTCCCAACAGTCCACAGTTCCTTTTTCCTTCTGGGTCAGGGCAAACAGTCCTTTTTTTCAACCCGGGAGCACATCATTCCTTCCTGTAACATGACCGTGACGTACTCCCAGGTCATACGGCACAAAAGAGCCCATAAGCCCCCCCACAGCAACTCCTGGTGGCCCCCAAGGTATCCAGCAGGGCTGTGTATAAATACTACAAAGTCCATGAGGCCCTGCTGGACCTTGGGGCACTATCCTGCTGTCGGGAGAGATCCTCCTAGCGGCCTGGGGGTGAGGATCGGCATGAAAAGCCAGCAGTTCTCCACAGTATATATATGTATATGTATATATATATGTATGTGTATATATATATATATATATATATATATATATATATATATATATGTGTATATATATATATGTATATATGTATGTATATGTATATACTGTATATATGTGTATATATATGTTTATATGTGTGTGTGTGAGTGTATATATATATATATATATATATATATATATATATATATATGCCAGCAATACTCATGACAATGACAACACAATTACATTGTCAATCATGTTACGCTGCAAAGTGTGGGTTTTTTGCTAGTGTCACTAATAATAATAATAATAATAATAATAATAATAATAAAATTGTATGTACATCATGCCATTTCCATGCTCATGGCGCTTCAAAGAGTATCATGAAGAAATAGCAGGTATATGTAACATTGAATACAGATGTTGCCTGAACAGAACATTTAAACATAGATACAGGATATACAAATGCATTAAATAGAAAAAAAGACAATAAACCAGAGTAAAATAAATTCAATACTAAAAGAAAGCCTAGTAAATAACATAATGAGTGATATAACACACACAACAATTATACTGAGCATCTGGACAGAAAAAAAGACTGAAAGAGGAGGCAGAATGTCAGGTTAAGGTTAAAAGCCTCTCTGAACAGATGAGTTTTAAGTTGTTTTTAAAAGAATGAATGGAGTTGGCTGATCTAATTAATTTGAGAGGTCATTCCAAAGTCTGGGTTCTATACAGCTAAAGGCCCTGTCACCCATACAGTGCAGGTTAGTATGGGGCACAACAAGATTGCCAGAATCAGATGACCTTATCGAGTGAATAGGAGCCTAGTGATAGAGAAGGTCACTGATGTAGTTCGGTGCGAGGCCATCTAAAGCTTTGTAAGTTAATAATAGAATTTTATATTCAATTCTGTAAGACACAGGGATTCAGTGGAAGCGAAGCAGAATGGGTGTCATGTGCTCACTGTTGCTAGTCCGTGTTAGGACACTGGCAGCAGACTTTTGAAACAATTGGAGCTGTGATATAAGATTAGAAGCGACACCTTCCAGTAGAGAGTTACAATAACCAGTGCGGGATGTGATAAAAGCATTGACAAGTTTCTCACTATTAGAAAAGGAGAGGAAAGAGCGAACACAGGATATGTTACGAAGGTGAAATTAGGAAAGTTTGATAATGTGGTTTATGGGGGCAGAATAAGAAAGGGAGGAGTCAAAAAATGACACCAAGATTGCTTGCATTAGAAGAAGGTCTGATGAGATTCAGACACATAGATGTGCCCCAGAGGTCATAAAACGCTTGGATCTTGCTTTTTATCCAGGGCACTCACATGTCCAGACCCTCAGACTCCTTGCTCAGCCCCTTGAAAACCCCAATCAGAGCCTCCATTTACTTTGTGAAAATCACAACATTGTCGGAAAAGTCAAGATCAGTGAATCTTTGTTCACCAACAGATTCCCAACAGCCGGTGCACCCCACGACCTTGCCCAACACCGAGTCAATGCAAGCATTGAACAGAGTAGGAATAAGAACACACCCCTGCCAAACCCCAGAGTCAACTGTAAAGAATGCAGAGGTTCTGCCTCCACTCTGCACAGCACTCACAGTACCAGTGTACAGGCCAGCCATGACATCCAGCAACTTCGGTGGGATACCGTGAAGTCTTAGGGTGTCCCACAGTGCAGCTCGATCAACTGAGTTAAACGTTTTACGAAAATGAACAAAGGCAGCAAAGAAACTTGACCAATATTCATGTTTGCGCTCAATGAGAACTCTCAGTGCCAGTAGTAGACTTCTTAGCCATAAAAGCACACTACTCCGGTCGCTAGTAGGTGAGCAAGTGATCACGTATCCTATTGAGGATGACCCTAGCAAGGACCTTATCCAGCACCAAGAGCAGTATTATCCTTCTGTAGTTACCACAATCCAAGCAATCACCCTTATGTTTACAGATAAGAATGACAAGTCCTGTTTTCCAGTCAATTGAGATAACGGCTGTCTCCCAAATGGAAGCAAACATTGCTTGCAATGCCAGGTGAACAGCCTTACCACCAGCCTGGAGAAGTTCACCCCAGATTCCACAGATTCCTGCAGCTTTCCCTACTCTCAGCTGATTCACCACCAGTGCAATTTCAGTGAGACTGGGTAGTTCACAATTAATTGGAAGATCAGCCTCAAGAACCGTGGACCCAGACATATTCACCATCCTAACCAGAGGACCAGCTTTAAACAACTGCTCAAAGTAGCCAGACCAGTGGGTCACAACTACAGTATCATCCGTAAGGACCGTTCTATCACCCACTCTGACTGTGACTCTCCAAGGAATAGAGTCAGATGTGCGTAATGGTTTGATTCCTTTGTAAGTATGACATGTGTCACTAGATCATAGATAGTGTGTCACTTGCTCACAGATTCCTCTAATAAATGCCTCCTTATCTGCCCTCAGAGCCCTCACAGCAATCCTTTTCAGCTCCCAGTACAGACTGAAATTGCCATCAAGCCGTGTACTGCGACTCCTCTCCATAATGTCCAGGATACTCTACAAGATTAAATACCTCCTCATGGGAACACTACCAACACCAACACAATCCCCAGCAACCTTCAGGGTCTTCTCAGAGAAGGTCTACCACATCACATTAGGATTAGCTTTCGCACCCAAGTCTGCAATTTTCTCACACAAATATGCAGAAAGGAGTCCTGTTTGCCATTTCAGAGCTGCATGAAGTTTTTACGGTGGGTGGAGTGCCACTGACTTGTTTCTGGAAAAACTGTTTTATTATTTTCAATTCAATTGGACAAGAATCACTGCCTGGTGCCCCAGCACTTTATGATTTTTCTCTTTATTTGTCAATATATACTGCTCAAAAGAATTAAAGGAACACTTTTTAATCAGAGTATAGCATAAAGTCAATGAAACTTATGGGATATTAATCTGGTCAGTTAAGTAGCAGAGGGGGTTGTTAATCAGTTTCAGCTGCTGTGGTGTTAATGAAATTAACAACAGATGCACTAGAGGGGCAACAATGAGATGACCCCCAAAACAGGAATGGTTTAACAGGTGGAGGCCACTGACATTTTTCCCTCCTCATCTTTTCTGACTGTTTCTTCACTAGTTTTGCATTTGGCTACAGTCAGTGTCACTACTGGTAGCATGAGGCGATACCTGGACCCTACAGAGGTTGCACAGGTAGTCCAACTTCTCCAGGATGGCACATCAATACGTGTCATTGCCAGAAGGTTTGCTGTGTCTCCCTGCACAGTCTCAAGGGCATGGAGGAGATTCTAGGAGACAAGCAGTTACTCTAGGAGAGCTGGAGAGGGCCATAGAAGGTCCATAACCCATCAGCAGGACCAGTATCTGCTCCTTTGGGCAAGGAGGAACAGGATGAGCACTGCCAGAGTCCTACAAAATGACCTCCAGCAGGCCACTGGTGTGAATGTCTCTGACCAAACAACCAGAAAGACTTCATGAGGGTGACCCAAGGGCCCCATGTCCTCTAATGGGCCCTGAGCTCACTGCCCAGCAGCATGCAGCTCGATTGGCATTCGCCATAGAATACCAGAATTGGCAGATGCACCACTGGTGCCCTGTGCTTTTTACAGATGAGAGCAGGTTCACCCTGAGCACGTGACAGAAGTGAAAGGGTCTGGAGAAGTCATGGAGAACATTATGCTACCAGATCTCACACTCTCTGTTACTTTGTTTTGATCCTGAAATTAATTAAGACTAAAGAGAAAGTGATTTGCTACCATGTTGAACATTGTAGAAATAAATCACAGCAGCTCTAGACACAGTAACAAAAGATGAATACAGGAAATATTTCCAGGAATGCAAGAAGTGCTGGGACAAGTGCATTGAATTTCAAAGTTTTTTTTAACAATTCTGGGAACTTTGCAAATCCCATATAATAAACTAGTGAGATGGCATCTGAAGTATTGTGTGCAGTTCTGGTCTACAAAAAGACATAGTAGCACTGGAAGCAGCCCAGCAGAGATTAACCATGTGCATCCCAGGATTTAAGGGCATGTCTTAATCTGACAGTTTTAGAGAACTAAACCTGTGTAGCCCTGTGTATAGGAGACTGTACCTAATACAGGTCTTCAAAATTCTCAAAGACATCAATGGCGTGGATCTAGCCATACTTGAGGACACCAGTACAAATTAAGAGGAAGTCCAATTAAGACAGAAGCCAGGTAACAATTCTTTATTGTGGGACCCTGGAACAAATTACCAAGTTATGTAGCTGAAGCATATACCTTGACAACCTTTAAGAAGTATCTGGATGAGATATTGGGGCAGCTTAGACATTAGCTACAAACAAGCTTGAAAGTCTCCTCTCGTTTGTCAATTTCCCATATTCTTATAGGTCAAAACCTTTTTTCTACCTAATATCTTAACCTAATTATCACCCCACCCAGTTACCAATCCTGGAGTAATGCTACAGAGAAGTCACACTAGTGAAACTGACTTGAAAAGTTTATACCCTATTCATTTTATACTTTACATAGTCACAGCGTACTTTTAACGGTCAATCAGTACTTGATCTGTCACTCTAATTAGTGGCCTGCAGTTACAGTGACAACAAAATTATATTCTTACCAAAGAACCCTGATACAGTCTAAACATATAAATTTAAATTAAGGCCCTGAAATTAACTGACTACCCCAATATAATCACAAATTCTGATTCAATCACAATATAATAATCTTTAAACACTGACAACATCTTGCTCTTCTTTGCGTCTATATAGGCTTATGCAAAGAATACAACATCACTATCTGCTCAATAAATGTTATCAGAGTTTTTCAAGAGATAATCTGATTATAGTGAACTTTACAGTGAGCCAGAAGCGAATGTGAGGAGCATCATCAATCACTTTATAGATGGTAGTTAACAAAGGAACGAAGATAGCATTTGTCAAGATTTAGCAAATTTTTTAAATGTAAGTACACTTGAAAAATGCTTCTAGTTTGCTTTTTTGATTAAATCGGTAGTTAGCAATGCAGTCAAAGCCTAGAATGATAGTCATATTACTGTGTTGATTATTTGGTTTTATTTTGCCATGTCTGTTTTCTATGTTTCCCTAGTTATATCCTTGTTAATATTGTTGTGTTTCTTGTTTTTATGAAAAAAGAGGCACTACATGTACAAGCCATGAAAAGAATGCACATCAATCTTATTGTTGTTCCAAATAGCATGAATATTTCCTGTAAATTGGAAAAAAAATCCAAAGTATCCTACAGAGCCTATCATCAAGTTCATTTCATATTGAAGACCAGAATAATATGGAGCACAGACTCACAGTGTGTTCATTCAGCACACAAGACCATTGAGAGTGGGACACTGCTTTGCCTTATCACTGATTCTTCTGGAATTCCAGGCTGAAATCAGTCCCCGACAAGACTTTGAGGCAACTCTTCCTCCAACAACAAGCAAATGCTTAACAGCCCCTTCATTAATACATTACTAGAGATTTGCCTCTGTGGGTACCAGAAAGAGAGTGTAGAACAGCAGCTACCCACGGACTAAATCATATGTCCCAAAAATACACAATATATATACCATTGCATACATTTTTGGGGTCTCACTTTGACTTGACTTTGATTTGGTCTCATACAGTTGATTTAAGTGCCATTATCTAGGCTTGATCAGCTGTCCCTTCCTTCCCACTCCCCTACCCCAAATGCATTCAGTCTTGAACACCTTTAAGGATGAGACCCATTCCTTTGCTGCCCTTCTTAATGCTTTCCATCCATGTCTTCTGCAGCCTTCTTCTGAGCCCTGTTATCTCCACCACCATTACAGTGCACCCTTTTACCAAATTACTGGCTGCTGTTTTCTTTACAGATGCCCAAAACCATCTTAGGCTATTTCACCCATTCATATTAACTTACTTCTACTGCTATTTTTCTTCTGTCTCTTTCACTTAGGCCTACTGCGCCCTTTCCTTGTCCTTTAGCACATACCTTGCCTGGCTCATTGCGCCAGTCTTTGCTTCATCTGACCAAATCTGTATCCTACAGCTAGTCATCATACTGATGTGTGCAGCATAGCATTCCCTTTCACATTCCCAGATCTAATTTTTGCAATAGCAAATACATGCTGGCAACCCCGTCACAAACTGAAGACCAGTAATCTTCTTACATAATACGCTACCGTGGCTGTCCATTTGTCTGTCCAGGATTTTAAATCACCTGTAGCTCTCCAATCATTTGACCTATTTACCTGAAACTAGATACTCAAATGCTATGTCCATCCATCCATTATCCAACCCGCTATATCTTAACTACAGGGTCACGGGGGTCCGCTGAAGCCAATCCCAGGCAACACAGGGCGCAAGGCAGGAACAAATCCCGGGAAGGGCGCCAGCCCACCCCAGTCATATACTATTTGACGTCTACTATTCGCTTTCAAGGTGATGATTGACCTCCAAGATTATTCCTCTTTTTATTTTATTTTAATGTAGAATCAACTCTCGGCAGAGGCCAGCAGGGCAGCCATGCAGTGCATGTATATGGGTGCCGTTTTCATCCTTCCAACCTTTGCCGTCACTTCCCCTACCTCTTCATATCTTAAATCATTCTTGAGACAGATTGAAGACTTAAGTGCCAGCTTCATCCGCTATCGGGATGATGATTTTTATTACTCTTTTTATTTTTATTTTATTTTATTATAGAATCAACTCTCAGCACCACGCAGCAGGGCGGTCATGCGCCGCATGCGTATGGGCGCCGTTCTCATTCCCTACCACCTTCACTAATCATTCTTGAGGCAGATTGAAGACTTAAGTGCCAGCTTAAGTGAAAAATTAAAGAAACGTACTAAGTAATTGCAACACAAATAATGACTTAATCAGTTTTAACACAAAAAGATGCCAACGAAAGAAGAGAAGAAGCAGGCCACTAGGGTGGAGAAAAGAAGAGCTGCTCAGGAAGCAGCAAGTGCATCAACCTCTGAGCAAACAAATGCTAAATGTACAGAGAAAGAGTATGAAAACTATAAATGCTCAAGTCAAGTGTATTCACTACATGTTATCGTGCAGTGTGCCGTTATTGGTAATACTATAAAAAATGATGAGCACTCTCACACAGCCTCTGACAAATCAGTTTCAGGACTTGAAAACTGATCTGTATGTTAAAATCATCATCATCATGAATACTGTAACCTCTTGCTTACTTAACAAGTCAATGTCGCCTTTCACTCATTCTTTCTGCTCTCTTTCTTTCCCTTGTTACTTCCCTGTGATCAGCCTTTCCAATTGACTGTGCATCATTGGCTCTGTGTGCTGAACTGCTCTTTGTTTTTAAACTGTAATTAGCGGTTAGTCACCAAAATTGGTTGTTTCAGCTTCTATTTCTGCCTAGAAGTCATTGCAGCTGCATTAGGTGTTAGAAGATGAGAAATATGCTGTAACACTTCATTTGGACATCCTCACAGCACTCTCATTGTTTAACATTTTGTAAGATCACATCCAACTCAGCAATTGTACTCTGCTCTAAATTCAAAGAGGCCATTAGAATAAAACCCTTTTAGTGAGTTTAATCATTTAGGATAATTGCCAGCTCCTGCAAGGTTTTTACCCAGCAGCCAGTAAAGAATCTTAAGCATGAAACTAGACATGATTCTCCTTTGTTGCTTTGTAGCTCTCAGAGGGATGACTTACCCCTGTTTTTGTGTAAACATTAGGATTTTAAAAACTATATACTATAAACTATATATGCAGATTGGCAAGGTGGTCTAGTAGTTGGAGCTGCTCCACTGATTCAAATCCTGCAGGCATCCTCTAAATTGTCTGATTTATCCCCCACATTTCAAAGATATGTGTGTTAGTTTACTTGGTAAAGCTAAAATAGGCCTCATAGGTGTGTGGTTGTGGGTGCAAAATGTTTCCCTGTAATGTACTGGTTAATTGTCCAAGATTATATCCTGCTCTAAGCCTGATAGTGCCAGAATAGAATCTGAAAATCCTGAATTGAATGAGGTGGGTTTAATCATGCTTATTAATAATACACACATGCCAAAAAGGTTAAGATGTATCTGTGATTTAACAGGCAGCTCTAATTATTTTTGTTGTTAGCAAATTTTGATCTTGGTTCCTGGATAAGTCCTTTGCAGTCACAAGAAAAAGGAGGCTCAAATGAGTGCAAAGGAGACAGGGGTCAGAATACAGCCTAGGACAGACGTACTTGTGGAGGTGTGAAACACACTTCTGTCTCATCATTCGTGTCTTAGTCTATTCAAACTCGCCATATTGCAACTCCTAACACAGCGTTCACACAGCCTACAGAAGTTTTCTCTTCAGTGCTGGAGAAGTTGTATTATATGTCAGAGCACAAGATAGATCCTGGAACTTCTTCCATGGACTTCTCATCCTTGCCACTACTTCCAAGTCTGCACTTTCAGGCTCCTTTAACAGATAATGTATATAATATACAGTATAATCTTTACTATATATATGACATGTGAGTCCCTGTCTTGCACCCCAAAACATGACGCTGAGTCTCAGCACTTTAGCAAAACCAACTTTATTTAGCTTGAAACAGGAACAGCACGGTTATTTATTGTAGCGGGATTTACCACTCTCCTATACACAGACATAGCAATCCGGCAGGGTCAGAGCTAGGTCAGTGACCAAATCATACTGTGCCCTGCATATATAATGTTCCTTGCATCATCCACCGAAGCAAGTGCTTATAGCAGGACTCGGATCTGCTTTAGCTGTGAGGTGCTACGACGATGGGAGCCTGTGGTCGCGACGGCAACTGATAAACTGTCTTCCACAGACGTGGCAATCGTGCTTTGGGACACTCTTCGGCATGTCGTCCCGTTGTGGGGAGTCCCAAAAGAGTTTAGAAACCTTACTATATACTGTGTATATATCTCATATGTAAACGTTTATGCGTGGAAGTGTGTGTGTCTGTCCGGCTCGGAAGTGAGAGGTGGAGTTAAGGTAAGGGCTCTGCCTCCAAGGAAGCAGAAAATTTACTTAACCATAAAACAAGCGAGACCAGCACATCAGCAAAATGAAACCTCAGAAGAAAGACAAAGTCACTTAGTTGCTAACATCGGCAAAACGGTATCCCTTTTACTTCTCCTGCCGCCACTAATGCACAAGCGATGCAAGCACGTTGGCAAAACAAAACCTCCTAGGAGAGAGGTGGCCAGAGTAGTTCCTTTTAATTACCTGACAGCTCTACAATTCAATTATTTTTCTAATGACTTCAATAGTTTCCAGGACCCCGGGCTTTTTACAGCACAGGCTTATACAGCTAGCTATATACATATACATATATATATATATATATATATATATATATATATATATATATATATATATATATATATATATATATATATATATATATACATATACATATATATATATATAGTATAAAATCTGAATACCTTAATTGCAAATGTGTGAGTTAATATTACATTACAGATAAAGAATATGAATGCTTGAAGTTCTGTTTCTGTTAAGGTAACTTCCTACTGTATATTGTTTTTTTCCATTATTGGATAATATCATGTAAATTGTGCACTTCCTTTGAGGTCTGTAATGTGCTTCAGTGTGTCACTTTTATGTGCTCATCTATTGTTCTAAGAGCTTCCTTCTGAATGCAGGAAGCTGACTGCACTTAAAGAGACATATGCACAATGAATGGCTGGATGTCGTCCACAGGTCTGTTTTTCTTGTGGTCTGTGTCAAGATAACAGCAAAAGAGTTTGACTGTAACAATTACAAAGTGAACCTGACATGCATTTTAGTTTGCATGCTTCAGGGGTCTGTTGCTGCTACACACTTTGCTCATTATTATAATATTTCATCTAGTTTGGAGTTTGGGAATATACTTAATTTACATTTAATAATGAGCTTTACTGCATACCTACTTGTTCATAGTTTAATGAATATTGTTTTGGATTTTTACTCTCCCTGGACATGACAATGAAGATTCCAACCAAGGCAAGCTATCAGCTTTAGTCTACTAAAGGATACATTCAAAGAGCTAAACACACATCAACACACTTGCATTGGTGAAATGCCAGTCAAGTTTATAGTATATGTTTTAACTATCCTTCTATATAAAAGCCAGGATTGTCCTCCGTCCCGTGAGTGCTACACAGTCGCAGAGTTTCACACACGCCCCATCCATTTTGCAATGCACGATGGGATTTGTAGTTTCGTTTTTCCAGATAAAAGATGATTTTCTACTCCAGACTGTGCGATGTCTTCTTCTTTTTTCTTACTATATAAAAGCAGTCGGGATTGTCCTTCCGTCCCATGAGTGGAAAGCGTAGAGGTATTCCACTTATCACAGATTTACTACTTGCAGCTTGCAGTACGAAGCGACATGATGTGAGCAGAGTTCCGGTGCTCCCATCGTTCCCTTGCTTTTGTGCGCGATGCGCTGGAAAAATAGACAAAATTATGTCTCTGGAAATAATTAATGTTGATGGAGTACAAATGCCTCACCGTGTGGTAAATATCAGGGGGGTTCAAAAGGGCGACCTCAATATAGAAAAAAAGTTTAAATTTCATCACAAAAATAACAGAAACTACGAGTATTAAAGTAATACCACTCAAATGCAATATAACCAAATTAATGAGTTTGTATAAAATATCAAATTGATCTACATATTGAATTGCCTTAAGAAGTGGTCAACTTAAAAGTCGGTTGCCTTAAAAGGTGGGTCAGCCTAGTAGGAGAAAATATAAGTCCCTAACAAAAAACCCTATTAAGACAATCATAGGCAAAAGGGCTTGGTAACTCTTTAGACTACATGGGAACCTAGTCCAGGTCCTCAAAATTCTCAAAAGCATTAATAACATAGATTCAGCAGAATTCTTTCAGGTTAAGGGTGACTCACATAATCAGGACTAAATCCAGTAAGCACATCTTTACACAATGAGTTGTGTAAATTTGGAACAAACTACTGAAACATGTAGTTCAAATCGAAAGCTTTAAGAAGTATCTGGATGAGATATTGGAACAGCTTAGCTATCAGCTAAACAAATGAGCTTGATAGACTGAATGGCCTCCTCTCATTTGCTAAATTTCTTAGGATCTTATGTTTATATCTTACTCCAAAAATGTTAAACTTCAAACATAATAGTCAAACAAACCAGTCTGCCTGCGTCATATCACCATATGGAAGAATCAAATATGGCTATGCTTGAACATGGCATACAAGACTCAATTATTAAACTCAACGTAGCATGACGTTCTCAGACTGGCTAAATTAAATTCATGGTTGCAGTGGGCTAAAGCCTATTCTAGCAACACTGGTTGAAATGTAAGAAACAGCCCTCTTCAAGGACCAATCTGTGATAGGGTATATTCACATATAGTCTGCATTCACTCTCAGGCAAGGCTAATTTGGAAGAACCAAACAAACTAACCACAATATTTTGGAGGAAGCATGACAAAAAACTAGAATGCCCAGAGAAAATCCACTAGACACATGGAGAATTTGGAAAACCACACACGGACTATGACCAGGTTCAGCATTCAAGCACGTGATGCTGGATCTATGAAGTGACAGCACTATCCACTACGCCACCATGCCACCCCTTCACATCTGATGTCATACCTTGATATTTCTCATTGTGAACAGGATTTACATTTCTTCAAACTCAATCACAACCATAGCAGTGCTGCTCCTCTGAAAAAGACAGAGAGACAAGTCATTAGGTATTCCTACTTCAGATTTTACAAGGAAATGTGTCTTTTTATGATGTGCCTTTCCAATGCTTGGATAGAACAAATTGGTTCACTAAACAGCAGTACAGTATTTAGATTCACAATCACAGATTACCAAGATCAGTGATGAGTACATAACTTTCTATTAACCAAAAAATGTGTACATACCAATTTAGAGCAGTTACCACCATACCATTTTCTAAGCTTGCTAATCCTGAGTAGGGTCAAAGGGGACTGGAGTTGTGGCAAGCGCCCTCTTCTACGCGGTTGTGCACTGGGGAGGCAGCATAAAGAAGAGGGATGCCTCACGCCTGGACAAACTGGTGAGGAAGGCAGGCTCTATTGTAGACACGGAGCTGGACAGGTTGACATCCGTGGCAGAGCGACGGGCACTGAGCAGGCTCCTGTCAATTATGGAGAATCCACTGTATCCACTGAACAGTATCATCTCCAGACAGAGGAGCAGCTTCAGCGACAGACTGCTGTCACTGTCCTGCTCTGCTGACAGACTGAGGAGATCATTCCTCCCCCACACTATGCGACTCTCCAATTCCACCCAGGGGGGTAAACTTTAACATTATACAAAGTTATTGTCTGTCTGTTATACCTGCATTTTTATCACTCTTTAACTTAATATTGGTTTTTTATCAGTATGCTGCTGCTGGAGTATGTGAATATCCCCTTGAGATTAATAAAGTATCTATCTATCTATCTATCTATCTATCTATCTATCTATCTATCTATCCATCCATCCATCCATCCATCCATCCCAGAAAGCACAGAGCGTAATCCCTGGACAGGACACCAGTCCATTGCAGGGTAAACACACTCACACTAGGGATGATTTAGTGTCGCCAATCAACCTAACATGCATGTTTTGGACAATGGGAGGAAACTGGAGCACCCAGAGGAAACTCACACAGACACAAGGAGAACATGCAGACTCCACACATGCAGGAGCTGGGATGTGTACTCTGGTGTCCTTACAGTGAGGCAGCAGTGCTACCACTGTGTCATCTTGCTAGCCTTCTAAACCAGTCATTGTTTAGATTACTAATCATCTTCTTATATAATACTCTAACGTGGCTGTCCATTTATCTGTCCAGGATTTTAAATCACCTGTAGTTCTCAAACTGTTTGAACTGTTGACCTGAAATTTGGTACACAAATACTACGTGATGTCTACTATCCGCTTTCAAGGTGATGATTGACCTCCATGTTTATTCCTCTTTTTATTTTATTTTATTGTAGAATCAACTCTTGGCAGCGGCCAGCAGGATAGCCATGTGGCACATGTGTACGGGCACCATTCTCATTCCCTACCAACTTCACTATCACTTCCTCTACCTCTTCATATCTTAAATCATTCTTGAGGCAGATTGAAGACTTAAGCGCCAGCTTAAGTGAAAAATTAAGGAAAACGTGCAAAGTAACTGCAACACAAACACTGACTTAATCATTTTTAATGTGAAAGATGCCAACAAAAGAAAAGAAGAAGTTGGCCGCTAGGGTGGAGAAAAGAAGAGCTGCTCAGGAAGCATCAACCTCTGAGCAAACGAATGCTAAATGTACAGAGAAAGAGGATGAAAACGAGGAATGCTCAAGTCAATTGTATTCAGTGCACGTTATTGTGCAGTGCGCTGTTACTGGTAAGTTTATAATAGTTAATCATTCATAATGGGGTGACCTTAATATTTTTTTGTGGTTTTATTCTGTGACAAAAGTCCATGCGAGTTCAAAGAAGACCAGACAACTCATAATATCACATTCTATAGACAATTGAATAGGATGATGAATGCTGCTTTTCCACTAACACCAGGAACCAGAGCAGGGTTGAAGAACTTGTTACACATATTTTTCCATTGAAATTAACAATTCCAAAAGGAGGTGTTAGTTTTACATTAGTAACATGAGCATTGGAGAAATGTGCATATTTACTTACAAATAAGATTTGGAGGAAATTACTGAGGTGCACATTTGTATTCTGCTTTTGTCAGTCTTGCTTTCAGTTTTTAACTTTTCTCTCTGAACTGTTTAAATCTATACAAGACTCTTATTTCACTGAATTTCTTTGGTATTCACTTATAAGAAGCATGTCTTTAAGGATCAATGTTTTCAAGTTGTGTTTGCCTCCTGCCATGTACACTTTTGACTCCATATTGAAAAAAGTGAACACAAAACACAAAAAATCCAAATAATTAAAATTAATTTTATAAAGTGTGTAGTTTCAAATGCAAACTTTACATCTTTATTAAGGTTCTCCTGAGTCTGAAATTATTCCACAGATAAATTTCAAGAATGTTGCCAGGGCCATTTCAAAAACCATAATTTTATACAGTCCACTGCTGTGACTTTGAACTGGACTAAACAGGTTTGGTAATGAATGGATGGATCGATATTCAGTTCCAAGAATAACTGGCATTTATGATCTTGATCTGTAATAAAAGTAAAACGCCAACCGTTAGTCATCCAAACACTATAACCTGCCAAAGAGCTGTTGTGCTTAATATCATATTACCTTAAAAATTAGTCTTAACAAATCCAACTTCTATCTTTCCTTTTATAGGAAAGGTGAAGTGAAGTGAACATACTTCATGACAGGTATTAACATCAAAACTCTCAAATAGTCATTCCAGCAAATGTAGCTCTTCTTTAACTTGATTGGCAAAGAATCTGCTCTTTACAATCCATAGTGAGAGCAGTTTGTGACATGCAGGATGGCATATGTTAAAAAATCCTTATGTTTTATATTTCTTCTTTTTTGAGACACAGTTCAGACCTTTGGGACACTTTGTTTATGACAGGCTTAGTCCATTTGTTTGTATTAGAGAACAGAACAAAACAAATCACTTACATTACTCATCAGACTTTTGCTCTTTTCTGCACAGCAGATGATAAAGCAGAATGCAGACTCTACTGTAAGATATTGAGGTGATTTTTCATCTTCACTCATGTCTGCATGCCCCAGGCTTAAACCTCTGAAAACATATATAATAATTAAGTCATTGCTGTTCATTCCTTACTGCTCAGGTTTTTCTCATGACAGTGTAATTCCTGAGATACTATCGGAAGCAACAGTCAAGCCAAACTGAAAATAAAAGTGCACAAATAATTCAGGTTTAGAATTTGGGTGTGGGGACCAGTTACTGTGTGAAGGGCAGCCATTCATGACAATGACAATGGCAAAGGCAACACCTAACATATAGGCCACCCTACCCCTTGAAAATCTTTTAGGGTGTTCCCAGCTGTTGCCAAATCAGCAAAGAAATGTAATTCCTCTAATAACTCCTGAGTCTTCTAGTGGGCCACACCTTATGTACTCTCAATGAGAATTGCTCAGGGGTCATCCTCGCTACATGGCCCTCTTAACCTAAAAATAGTACCTGATACTGTAGTTATCATCTTTTTTTTACCTTTACCCAGAGCTCATGAGCAAGTAAATCTGTGGATGACACATGCACTTATTTGCAAACCATTCCAATGCATGCTAGATATTATAGCCTGGTGAGGCCAAGAGGACACTGTCTTCTGCATACATGAGAGATGGAACCCTTAGGCCTACAAATTGCATACTCTCTAAACCTTTCTGAATTTCCCCATGGAAATAATTAGGTTTATCTAATCTAATTTTATCTAATCTAATCTAATCTCATCTGAATCTTAATAATCTGTGCATAAAAATCACACACAAGAAAAGAGACTGGAAACATGGACCCTGGTTCCATACCAATTTTAAATTGAAATGAATGAACACCAAGAATGCAAACAAATACAATAATGACATGCAATGCCAGGAGGTACACAGTCATAAGTCTTTTCCTCATCTACAAAGCAAATGTAGACAGGATTGTTCAGCTCCCATGAATTTTCAAGTATCTGTATAACCACAAAGAATTGTCCACTGTTCTACAACCAAGACAGAATCCCCAGTGTTCCTCATGCTTCTGAGTCAGTGTTCCCAAGCCCCAGCACAGGTTTTCTTATGTAATCTGAGAGGCGTTTATCCCTAAAAAATTATGACACACACTATTGTCCTCTCTTCTTAAAATTAGGGACCATATCCCATGTTTGTTAGTTCACAGGTACTACTCCAGCTATGTATGAAACAGTGGAGTGGAGTGTTAGTGACCATTCCAACAAAGAACTTTTTCAGTACTGAAATAACCTCAGTCTCAAACAAAGATTTAATCCTATCCTCCGGCACTGTAAGGATATTGAGTTCTTCAGGCGTTACTTCCCCCTACTAATAACATCCCCAAATAAAGTTAATGATTCCACAAATTGCTGAGAGCATTCCAGGCTTTGTCACACCTCCTGTTCAGTATGTGTAGACAAGAATTTCTTTGCAGCCTCTCCAAAGTCATTGAACATGGCCTCAAGTGAACTTCTCCCACACACAAAGCTATCACTGCTGTAGCTGCTATGTTCTTGGAGGGCTAGCATTTTTCTGAAAAATCAAGAGACCCTTTTGATAACACTGCCCAGGAGTCCTTTTCATTCATTAATTTCTTAGCTTTACTTCTGAACAATTCACCACCAAGTTATGGTCAGTTGACAATTTAGCATATCTGTTTATCTGAGTGTTTCAAACATACATCCTCAGATCAGATGACATGACCTTTTACCCTATTTACTCTGGTACCTTATATATTTATGAAACATTATCTCTTCAAGAATGTTTTTGTTGTTTAAAATACACAGATAGAACATCTCTCGTGGACCCTTCACATAGACACGGTGGTCAGGAAAGCTTGCCAGCGGCTCTACTTCCTGAGGAGGCTGAGGAGGTTTGGCATGAATGCCAGCATCACCTCAAACTTTTACAGGAGTGTGGTGGAGAGTCTGCTGACAGGCTACATTACTGTCTGGTATGGGAGCTGCTCTGCCAACAGCCGGAAATTACTACACAGAGTGGTGAAGGCAGCAGAGCACATCACAGGCAAGAGTCTCCCTGCCATTGAAGACATTTACCTCCATCGGTGCTTGCATAAAACAAGCAGCATCATAAAGGACCACAGCCATCCAGCACGCCAGCTGTTCTCCTTGTTACCATCTGGCAGACGATACAGGAGTCTGGCTGCTCGGACTACAAGACTTAAGAACAGTTTTTACCACCAGGCCATTCGACTCCTCAAAAGCAACACCTGAACACCCACATACACTTACATCACACCTACATTGCACTACATCTACATTGCACTACTCACACACAAACTGTACCTGCACACACTTGGAATACGGACTGGAACATGCATCTGCACTTTATGGAATTTGCATCTGTACTTTATAAAACACTAGCAAAATACCCGTGCTTCGTAGCGGCGAAGTACTGCCTTAAAATTTTTATTAAGAAGAAAATTAAACCTTTTTAAACTGAGGGAAAATATACCAATAATTGTTTGTTAAGGATCTCTTTGTATACCACATTGTGAGTTCGGCCCTACAGTTGTAATATGACCAAGCTGTGCGCTGAGCTTACTCTTGAGCATGCAACGTACAGTTGGCCATGTAAACAGTAATCTTGTTTCAAATCTGCTGTCATAATCGGTTTGAGTTTCATGGTTTGTTTCAATTACGACGGTATTTGTAGAACTTGTGTTGAAGAGACATTCGGCATCTGTCAAGCATTGTAAGTATATAATCTGTTTCATCGATAACTTTACATCCAGCTTTTGAGAGTTTAAACATTCATAAACATCAAAGTGTCCACTACTGAAATCGTCACCTGTCAATCTAAGATGTTTAAGAGGCATTGGTGGTTGTCAAAAGGTGTAAAATATTTGGCCATTTCGGTACACTTGAAAGCGACAACTGAACAATTCACCGGCAGCCATCAACTCACATGCAGATGCATAGGTGAAGGGCTTAAGAATTTCACTCTTCTAGTGCTCCTGTGTAGAATAATTATCTTCTGTACCGTCATCAGTCCACACCTTGAACCTGTCCCAGTCATTCAATACATAAGACACAATGTTCCTCAAGAGTGAGCCTGATATGGCATGCAATATGTAGCAAAGAGAATGGAAACGGTAGGTGCCATCTCCGGGCATGGAAACCACTCGGTAAGTGACAGTTCTTTGATCGATGGTGATCACCTCGATAGACATGTTAATGGGGAATACGGTTGGAATGGTAAAGGAAATGGGTACCTGAACAATGTAAAGTAAGTCTAAAATACCTACACAATAACTATAATCGTAATAAATGAACAATAAAACAGCGGAGAAGCCGTGGATTAAATAAAAAGGCTGTAGTTATCAGCAGGGAGATGTGAATCCCGTGGCGAAGCAAGGAAGGGAATGTAGAGACTGGAGCGACGGACGTCCTTATATAGGCAGGCAGCCAACAACGTGGGAGGAGTTGGGATGGGGGACCCAACGCCGCCTCACACAGTGACCGAGCTGCAGGCTATGGACGTATATATGTGCGTAAGTAGAATTCAGTTAGCGTTGGGAACCCGGGTAGCAAATTTCTTGAAGATGGGCCCATAAGTAACAAAGACCATTGAAAAGTTCAATATGGCAGCCGACAGTGGCATCATACCACCAAAATAAGTACCAAATTTCAGCCTTCTACCTACACGGGAAGTTGGAGAATTAGTGACGATGGAAAGTTCAATATGGCGGCTGACAGTGGCGTCATACCACCAAAATAAGAACGTACATTGGTTTCGGTTAGCGCAGGGAAACCGCCTACCAAATTTCGTGAAGATGGGGCCATGAATAAGAAAGTTCAAAATGGCAGACATTATTGACTGTTATGTCCGTTACGTGTAGAATTTCGAAATGAAACCTGCTTAACCTTTGTAAGTAAGCTGTAAGGAATGAGTCTGCCAAATTTCAGCCTTCTACCTACACGGGAAGTTGGAGAATTAGTGATGAGTGAGTGAGTGAGTGAGTGAGTGAGTGAGTGAGTGAGTGAGTGAGTGAGTGAGTGAGTCAGTGAGGGCTTTGCCTTTTATTAGTATAGATTATCTGTGCAATAACTGTCATTTGTGCTTGCTGCGCATTTAACTCATATTGCTCTATAACTTCTTTTAAAACGTACACATTTTATTTTATATTGCTAGTCTATTTTTAACTTTAAAATTTTTTTTAATTATTTTTAGCTTTATTGGAACTAGGCTGAGTGACTTGTTTTTCTCGTCATACACATTTCATTGTATGTTGACCCTGTGTTAACCTATAGGGCCTATATGACAAATAAATAAACCTGAACCTGAAACCTGAATCTAATACTGTAATGGTCCAAACTCCAATTCAGATAGGATAAACTTTTCCTTCCAACCCAGCCCACTCTAGTTATCGCCATCCTTCCCTACATGGTCTCGGAATCATCCCTGCGCCATTAGTAGGAGTTATCCTGTTCAATACTGAATCAATTTTTTCTGAAAAGACAAAAACTCCAAATAAGTTATGGCCTATTCATTGAAACAATAGTCAATAACTGTAATTTACACCAGCTGAAGTACCATTGAGGGGGTACACTCATCCTTTTTTGGCTAAGCTCAAATGAGATACAAGGGTCATTTAGCCACCAAATGTTAACTAATCCCCAGTAACCCTCTTCTTAGTGACATTCTGATTGACTTATTAGGAACCAATGTTGAAGTGTTACTTTTAGATTGGTCTATTTATCCATCTCCCCATTCAATTTTCCATTAATATTCCTGTTAGGAATAGAGAGCTACCAAAAATGTAACTGTACAGGTTATTGAAGCACAAAAGTTCTGTCACTACACCAGCATCAGAATCTTAGCAGAGAGCAGCCATTTCAATATTTTCCAATAAGGAAAGACTAAAATAAAATGCCTTCATTCAGACGCTTCGTTGGCTAACAGCATATAATGCACAACTGTTTTAGATGGACAGACAAGCTTAGAAATAGAATGGAAATGACATAGAATTGATGTGACAAGTGAGTACAAAAATTCATCATTGCAAATGTAAATGCATGAAGCAAGGCATTAATCGAATTATTCACTTAGTATTCAACAGAACAACACTGAAATAGTTCAACAGCTTCAACTCTGAACAGAATATGGAATATATTTTGATGCCAATATAACATCTAGCTCAGCATGTCTTATTAAATTTAATTCAGTGGCCACTTTATTAGGTACACTTATCAAATACCCAATAGGATCCTACTTGTCTCCATGGCAGCATTAATTCTTTAAGACATGGAATTAATAAGATGCTAGAAACATTTCTTAGGGTCTTTCATCCATGCGGAATCGAGAAAATCATGAAGTTCATCTAGATTATTCATCATAGAGTCATGCTGTGAGCTACCTGTTCCATCTTCAGATGATGCCTGCTTTCTGACATGATGAATTATAGAAATGTAAGCATCCATTTTAAAAGTTGTAGACTATGACTATAAAGAGATGTACTTAGTCATCAAGAAGGCTGAAGGATTTCAGATGATACTCAAGTGCTGCTATTAGGAATGATGTGTGCCAAAAGACCATGCCCTACATCATTACTCTGGCAGCACAAATGTATACTGTTGACACAAGGCAGGATAGAGCCATAGATTCAGATTCAGATTTCCTCATGGCAGCTCACAGTTTTCAAAGATCCTGTTTTATAATCACATATTCACTATAGACCTATATACTTGTTATTAGTTCATAGGAATAGAGTTCAGTGTTGGCATGGGCTCTAGCTATTGTTGCCATTCCTCCTTTAAAATACAAAGCATTGTACATTCAGAGATGTCTTTCTGCATGTCATTATTGTAAAGACCCTTTATCTGAGCATTTGTAACATTTCTTTTGGCTTGAACAAGTCCAAACTCTCCTCTGTGTCTTTTAACTGATAAGGCGTTTGTGCTCAGACACTGGTTGCTGTTTATCATATTATCTTCTGTGAACGCTAAAAAATGTAGAGTATGAAAATTCTTTCTAAATTGCTAGAACCTTTATCTCTTTTACGATTAATAATAATAAAACGGGCAAAGTCGCTTTGATTGCACATTTTACCCATTTTAATGATTGGTAAAACAATAACTAAACCTCTAGATCAGGTGTGCATGCTATACACTTTATACAGTTAGTTGCAGCAAAGTGATTGGCTGTTTAGGGGATCAAGCCATTTGTGTTAACAGTCAGGTGCGCCTAATAAAGTGGCCTACGAGACACACTGTGTATAAATAATCTCTTATTCAAAATGTATCTGGTCAGTTTCATAAACATAGCCATACATTAGAATTAGGTATGTCATGAGAGGCCACTAATGCTGCGCAATCCATATTGCAGATGATCATGTCTGAACACCACTGTGTATTTTTAATGTAATGATTGAACTAGAAGAAGAAAATAGAGCACACTGTCTAGAGGCGCTGATTAAAATCAGTGTCACTATAAAATTTACAGAGCTACTAAAGGCGTAGGGAATGTCATTTGGTATTCCATCATCTGAAATGTTATTGTTGGTAATTTCAAAAATGTGCTGAAAACAACATTTGATATTGCAGCACCAGACAAACATAAAAACCTTTCTGTATGATGCCTTGGAGAAATGATATTACCTGCAGATTTAAAAGAAAGAAACAAAATTACAGTTCAATGCTAATATTGTACTCTATGTGTACTATCTGTGTGTCATTTATTGATATTACATTCATGTCACTGTTTTAAGTGGGCATGCAAGTAAGAATTTTGTTGTACTATGAATACTGTGCTCTATGCACAAATGAAAATAAATTTCAATTTGATATCAAACTAGTTTCTCATCTCATATTAACAATGCCACAAAAATGTATTTTTCCTACTTAGGATTACAGCAAAAATGAGACCACTTATGTCTTTGTGTTGGTTATTATAAAGCTCTGTTCACTGATTTACCTAAGTAAAATATCACTGGACAGCAGTGATACACAGTCTGGCAAGCAGCTGGGGGTGGTACCCAGCCGGGGCGCCCAGAAGGACCGGAGGAGGGATTACGTCTCCTCCAGACCACGAGGGGGTGACCACACTAGTGTCTTTGGGGACCACGGGAACAGAGCTTAGAAGCTCAACCCTATATCAGCCCATGGTCACCGCCACGGGGCGCCCCAAATCCTGAGCCTGGCGTAAGTGCCGGAAATGCTGGGGGGAAGAAGACCAGGGACACCCCGAGTGCTGCCGGGTGCGCAGCCGGTACTTCCACCACACTTGGGAGGGCCGGCGGAAGCTAATCTGGAGGCACCTGGAGCACATTCGGGTGTGTATAAAAGGTCCACCTCCCTCCATTCGATGGATGGAGTCAGGAGAGTCAAAGGACAGAGCTCGGAGGAGAGGAGTGGAGGCGGACCAAAGGAAAAGGCATTGTGGAAGAAGGCCTGGACTTTGGGGTGAAGTGGGTTGTGTTCCAGGTGTATAAGTGGGATACCTCCCTGGAAGGGTTGATAGGCTCTTGGCTAGAGAAGGGGTGGAGCCAGTTGTCATTGTCCACATTAGAAAAAATGACATACAGAAGGGTAGTCTGTCAGTTCTATGATCCAAATTTAAAGAGTTAGGTGCCAGGCAGAAGAGCAAAATTGACAAGATAGTTGTCTACAAAGTTTTGTCTATGCCATGCCCCAGTCCAGGTAAGATTCAGATTAAAAGGCTTAGCTCAAATCTTGGTGAAGGATAAAAGGATATAGGTTTATGGGGCATTGAGACTCCTTTAAGAACCTGTTCGGGCACAATGGGTTACATCTGAGCCAGACGGGAGCCAATGTGTTTGGGAGGCATATGAGTAGGTTAGTCAGGGATTATTTAAACTAGGGTATAGGGAAGTAAGTAGTTTAGGACCGCCGGCCAGATTTAGAACTGTACATGAAAGAACAAACAATAGTGTAAAAATAAAAATGCATAGAAATGTAAATTCTACCCCAAAGTTTAAATGCAAAAGTAAAATGAGTAACACATTAAAAGTAGTTTGCCTTAATGCTAGAAATAGGAGGAGGAGTTTGGGAGGATGCACTGATTACAGTGTAGTGCTGCACCCATAACACAATGAGCCAACTGGATTGGGACCCGAGTGCAGCGGGTGAGAAGAATCAAAACTAAAACAAGTGAGTTGGACTTGTATGTACTGGAGCATAATTATGATCTTATAGCAATAATGGAAACCTGGCTAAATATCAAAAATGGGGATGACAATAACATAGAGGGATGTATATTTTAGTAAAGATAGAATGAACAGAGAAGGAGGTGGGGTTGCTGTTTATGTCAAACAAAATTTAAATGCAAGTCCTATTCAGTTGGATAATGAACCCAGTTTAGAGAGGAAATGTGGCTTCACCTGGATAGCATTATGGAAAGAGGTCCTATTTAGGAGTGTGTTATAAACTATAAAATCTTTTTAGTAATATAAAAAGACAAGTTTATAGGGGGATATTATAGTTATAGGTGCCTTAACTACCTGAATATTAACCTTGCAAATGGTAGAGCACAAGAGTTTTTAGAAGTAATCAGTGACTGTTTTTTAACACAGTTATGTTAAAGCATCACAGGATGAAGCCTGTCTAGATTTAGTATTTTGTAATAATCAGGATTGAATTGAGAGTGTACAGGTGATTGAACCACTAAGATCAAGTGACCATAATATAACACAGTTCTCAGTGTTTTGGAAGAGTGCAGATGTAAAGACTAAAACTGTTAAGCTTAACTTTGGTAGGGCAAATTTTGAACAGATGCAGCAAAGTCTAAGCTTTTAAATGCAGAGGCAGTTGAAAGTAGTGGAACAGGTTTTAAAATGTTGTACATGTAATGCAGGACAGGTACATACTAACATTTGGAATTAGCAGGAAATTAAATAAAACTGCAGTGGGCTAATAAATAGTTCAAAAAGAAGCTTCAAAGAAAAAAAAACAGCTGTATAAGGTGTACAAGACTAATACAGCAACTCCAAATTGAGAATTACAGGGCATATGAATGCATGAAGGCAACCATTAAGAAGGATATTAAGGAGGCTAACAGGCAGTTAGAGGGGAATATAGCAGATAAGGTGATACCAAAATACTGTAGGTGGATTGGCAGATAATCTATAATCTATTAAATCATTACAGAGGGACTTGGACAGCATACAGGCATGGGCAGATTTGTGGCAGATGAAATTTAATGAAAGCAAATGTAAAGTATTACATGTACAAAGTAAAAATGTTAGGTTTTAATACACAATGGGTGGTTTGGAAATGAAACGTACAGCTTATATATACGATTTTGGAGTTATAGTGGACTTGACACTATCAACCTCCAGACAGTGTTCAGAAGCCATTAAGAAGATTAACAAAATGTTAGGTTATATAGCATGATGTGTAGAGTGCAAGCCCAAGAAGGTTATGCTCAAGCTTTCTAACGCACTGGTGAGGTCTCATCTAGAGTACTGTGTACAGTTTTGGTGTCCAGGCTATAAAAAGGACATAGCAGCACAAGAAAAATTCCAGAAAAGAGCAACTAGACTCATTCCAGGGCTACAGGGGATGAATTATGAAGAAAGATTAAAAGAGCTGAGCGTTTCAGTTTAAGCAAAAGAAGATTAAGAAGAGACATGAGTGAAGTGTTTAAAATTCTGAAGGGAATTAGTACAGTGGATTGAGACTGTTATTTTAAAATGAGTTCATCAAGAGCACAGGAACACAGTTGGAAACCTGTTCAGGGTAAAGTTCACACAAACATTAGCATGTTTTTCGTTACACAGAGAACCACAGACACATGGAATAAGGCACTAAGTATTGTGGTAGACAGTAGGACTTTAGGATCCCTCAAAACTAAACTTGATGTTAATCTGGAAGAATTAAGGAGATAGGACTGGCAAGCCTGCTTCGGCTGAATGGCTTGTTCTTGTCTAGATAGTTCTAATTTTCTCAAAGTGGTGGCCAAAGAGGCAGGACAACCTGATTCAGCTGATGGGTGGCCCCTGCTGTATAAAAGGAGACACTTTAGTGTATACTGAAGCTTTAGCATTGTGATTGTAATCTGTGTTCTGTTTTTTTTAATTTTTTTATGCAGTTCTTGGAATTTCATGGATTTTGACCCATGTTCTTGTTTAAGGTACTGTCTTTGTTTTGTGATACTGGATTTGTCTGCTGCAGATTTTGCCTAAAAGGTAAAACCTATATTTTTTGCTCTTTCTTCCTTGCCTTGCCTTTTGTGCTGCTTGATTTTTTAATTTTTCTAAATAAATTCTTTACTTTATAAAGAAACATTGTTTTGTTATTCTGGGCCCAAGGTTTAATCGCAATCCTCCTCCATCTCTTAGTATTTTATAGTATTTTTCAAATGTGTGCCCCATAACGGGCAGTGAAACTCTGCCTTTTGACTTTTGACTTGAGCTGGCTAAGGTGAAGCCTACCTGGAGTAGCCAGACCCAGGAGAAAGACTGGTATGGTATGTGGGTTTTTTGAAGCCCTCACCCAGTGTTGTGCTTCATTGTGGCTGGAAATCTTAAAGATCCCCACTTAGACTGGCAGCTCTGGCATATTTTTCACTGCACAAGAGCCAGGAGACAGTGGTAGAGAAACTTCTGGACAATAGACAGGATAGAATGAAACAAAATTGCATAAAGCAAAATGAAAAAGACAACTGCACTAAAAAAGCACCTCAGACAAAAACACGAGTATAACTGGAGAATTAGAAGGCAATACATGAGCGATCAGGTCTAGCAAAAATTGCAGCAAAAACACCTTTTGAAGCACACAAAATGGACCCTGCTTTGTACTTGCAAATTAAAGACTTCTCTTAAAAGTAAGACATAACATTTTAGGCATAAAGAAAGAGAGTTGTATAGGGCAGAACAAAGCCTCATTACATTTGTTTGGTTGCGTAAGCCAAGCTTATAATTCAGATCAGGAAGAGTGGGTGTCAACAGAATAGTCAGTGACAGAGCAAGTAAATGACGAAGATAGTATGTTAATCCAAATGTCTGGGTCAAAATGAATCAATAGTCAAAACACACAGCTGGCAAATTACAGGCGTTATGCAAATCATTAAGAAGAACAAAATTCAAAACATATGCAGAACACCAATACTCTTGATCTTGCAGCCGGTGGTTAAGGCTATGGACTTCAAACTCTGAGTCTGAGTCCAGATTCTACTGCTGACAATGTGTGACCATGAGCAAGTCACTTCATCTGCCTATGTTCCAAATGGAAAAATAAAGAAATATAATTACTCGTATCTCTGAAATGTGGTAAGTCATCTTGGATAGCCAAAGAAGAAGTGATAATAATAATAATGTTGTTAATATATGTTCCAGCAGCTTGTGCCCTAAAATTGGATTAAACAAGTTAAATTAAATTAATTCATGGATAGTGTTTAGTGCAATAATCTAGATGGCAATTTTTTTATTACTATTGAATACTAGTTTTCTTATTTTTAGACAAAGAAATTAGGTAACCTAAAAACAATAAAGACGGCTGAAACTGAAATTCTATTCTAAATCTAAAAACAGCAAATACTTGAAAGCCCGGCAACCACTAATTAATTCTGGGAGAAGATTCTTAATCAGAGGAACACTGTGATCAGAACCAGTAAATCCTATAATCAAAATGTTTAATTAGTGGAATATTCAAAAGTCATGATCAAGGGATTGTCATGGTCAAATTAAAACACAAGAGAATCTTCTTCTATTTAAAACAAAAAGACTTTCTGAGTGAAGCAAACATAAATTCATTTGATTTTAATTGTTCAAAGGCAGGCCCTGAGGCTTCTTTGTGGCAATCTGCTCAGGTTTAGACAATGTGATGTTGTGGCTAAAGCCTCAGACTTTCCACCCCACGGTTGATGGGTCAATTGCTGTGTTTACCTTACAGCATAATCCCTAACAAGCCATGTAACCTGCCTGCACTTCAAATGTAAAGGTATCTGTAAAGAGGTGTAATGAATCATGATTGTGGAAGACTTTGGATAATGGCATCAGCCAAATATATAATGACCAGTAACGGCGCACTGCACAATAACGTGCATTGAATACACTTGACTTGAGCATTCATAGTTTTCATCCTCTTTCTCTGTACATTTAGCATTCGTTTGCTCAGAGGTTATTGTGCTTGCTGCTTCCTGAGCAGCTCTTTTTTTGTCCACTTTAGCAGCCCACTTCTTCTCTTCTTTCGTCTGCATCTTTTCGCATTAAAACTGATTAACTCAGTGTTTGTGTTGCAATTACTTAGTACGTTTTCTTTAATTTTTCACTTGAGCAGGCACTTAAGTCTTCAATCTGCCTCAAGAATGATTTATGATATGAAGAGATAGGGGAAGTGACGGCGAAGGTGTTAGGGATGAGAAAAGCGTCTGTACGCATGCGACGCATGGCCACCCTGCTGGCCACTGCCAAGAATTGATTCTACAATAAAATAAAATAAAAATTAAAAAAAGAGGAATAACCTTGGAGGTCGATCATCACCTTGAAAGTGGATAGTAGACGTTACATAGCATATGTGTACCAAATTTCAGGTCAATAGTTCAAACAATTTGCGAGCTACAGGTGATTTAAAATCCTGGACAGACAAACAAACAGCCACAGTAGTGTATTATATAGAGAGATAATATTTTTTAAGAGTTTAACACACTTATACAAGTGACACAGTTACAAATTTCAATCTTTTTTGCTTTATCAAGGTTTTTTGCTTGGTTTCCTGACAAACACACATTATTTCAGCTGTTAAACGCCCAGCTAAACACAAAGCTTCTCTTGGGTTTCTCTTTTTTCTTCATTTGGTTTGTGAACAAAGACACACTTTTTATTTTGTTTCCACTCTACCACATATAAATATGGTATACATGTTTTCCTGCCTATCACTGATGACTCTCCCAACTGCTAATGGCCCCAAATTTCCCTCTAATACTGTTCTATCTTTCAGCATTGTGTAATCCATAGAATCATTCACAGTGTGTAACTTGATGATGTTATCTGAGTATGACACCGTGAGCACAAAAGCATTACAAAAAAGGAAAATAAATGTCAAAGCAAGTAAGGAAAACAAAAAGGGCAAAATCAACTAGAAAAGCAATCAGACACCATGACATGACATAAAGAATATCTCTAATGTCAAAAATGCCAGTAGATACAAATTTGAGCACAAATATTTTGACTGCAGTTTTTGCTAGGGATAGCATAAAATCATAAATTAACTTGCCGCATAAATGTGTTTAGTATTAGATTTAAAAGCAATGTGTTTTATCCAAATTAGTTCCTGCTCAAGCCAAATAAAGCAGTCAATAATAAGTGAGTCTAACTTAATAGTCAAGAATATCCAGAAAGTAAAAAAAAAAAAGCTTATGATTTTCTTGTACTCAAGTGGCTCATTTCTAAGTAGGTATGAAAAAAAACAATGTAAGTAATAAATTATGGACCATTTAAATATTAGTGGTTCTATTGCACCTCATCTTTGCTAAGTACTGTAGCTGAAAATTAGAAATTAAATGAATATGATTTTGTAAATTTTGAAGAGGCAGAAAATATATTGTATACCACTTTACCTTAAAAATGAAACTGTAAGTAATTACCGGTAATTGTAAACTTTTAATTAGGATATTTGTTAAGGGAAAATTAAATAGCACCAGTCACAGTTGATACAGAAGTGTTACATTTGTAAAATAAAAAAAGAACTTGATTTACTTTAAAGACCCAGAACATTTCTTGTATCAATGTGTAAAAACATATTCCTTTCATATAAGAAATATGAAAATGTCTACATGAATTTATTTTTAATACATTTTTAACAGAGTTTTGCAGTAATCTTTGTTCCTGATGGGTAGACGTTTTAAGTTGCTAACATTTACAGGAGATAAAAAGCAATAGGCCTGTCCATCCTGTATGGGAAATACATTTTATTGATTTATTACTCAGTGTTCCGTACCTAAAGGTTATTTACAGTACATGTTTTTGTCTGTACGTAAGACAAAATCAATTACTCAATATATCCAATCAAGCCTTAAGACAGCTTTCTATATTACTAATGAAAGAAACCTGCAGACCAGGTCTGAAGAATGCTAAAGGTAATGGTCTTTCTCGGAATTTAACTGTACACTTTCAAAAACAATACATAACAATATCTCTTCAGAACAAAGTTTAGGACCAATTTTCAATTTCTATTAAACATTTAGTGAAAATAGCTCATTAGTCTGACACTCATCCCACTCCTCTTAACTTTACTTGTCCTTAATTGCTGATTTCTCAGATTCTGTAAATTTATACATACCCAGAAGCCCAAATGATGTGTATAGAAAATAACCACCCCCCCCCCTTCAAAATATTCATAATTTGTTGCTTTGCAGTCTGAAATGAAGAAACACACAAAAATATATTTTTCCAGCTGTATTTACTCAATGCAACATAACAGCCAAGTTAAAGATATAATAGCAACAATTCAGAAAAAAAATTAAAAATGAGTATCACTGAGATGGTTAAAGATCACCCCATTCTAAAAATACTTGTAAACTCAATCAAGTATAACTAGGCACCTTCTACACTGCACATCAAGCTAATTGGCTTCCACCTGTGACCAACTGTAATCATTCTGATTAGTTTAGCATACAAACAGCTATTCCTAGAGCATTCCACTGCTTGGAAATGCAACTGAAAGCAAACATTCAACTATGGGTGGCAAGGCACTGTCAAAAGACCCCACGGATAAAGTTGTGGGCAGGCACAAGTCAGGAGATGGATACAAACATTGCAAAGGCTTTTTGAATCCCTAGGAGCATAATAGTCCATTATCAAGAAGTTAAAAGTGTTTGGAACTACTAGGACCCTTCCTGGATCAGGCTGTCCCTTCAAACTGGGTGGAAGAGTGAGGTGAAAACTAGTCAGAGAGGCTACCAAGGGGCCTATGGCAATTTTGAAGCATCCATCCATCCATCCATTATCCAACCCGCTATATCCTAACTACAGGGTCATGGGGGTCTGATGGAACCAATCCCAGCAACACAGGGTGCAAGGCAGGAAACAAACCCTGGGCAGGGCGCCAAGCAGTTACAGGAATTTTTGGCAAAGAGTGATCATTATGTGAATGTAACAACAATATCACAAATGTGGCGTATATGGGAGGGTTGCAAGAATAAAGCCACTCCTCAAGGAAGGCCACATTATGTCTCGATTGAGCTTGGCCAAAACACACCTTGAAGATTATGAGGTTTTATGGTCAGATGAGACCAAAATCGAACTGTATGGCCTCAATGCTAAACGGTATCTGGTGGAAAGGCAATACAGCTTATCATCCAAAGAAAACAAGATCTAAAGTGGCAACATCCTGTTGTGGGGATGTTTCTCTGCAGCAGGGACTGGGGCACTTATCAAGATAGAAGGAAAAATAGATGGAGCCAAATACTGTCAAATTATTGAAGAGAATCTGCTGCCCTCTGCCAGAAAGTTGCCAATGGGAAGAAGGTTCACCTTCCAACATGACAATGACCTGACGCACCCAGCAATGTTGACCACACAGAGGCCGAAGGAGAAAAAAGTGAATGTTCTTGTGTGGCCTTGTCACAGCCCAGACTTAAACCCTACTGAAAATCTGTAGAATGATTTGAAGATTGTAGTCGACCAATGGTCACCATCCAATTTTACTCAGCTTGAACAGTTCCATAAAGACAAGTTGGCAAATATTGCTCAGTTTGGATATGCAAAGTTGGAAGAGAAAGATCCCAACAGACTCATGGCTGTAATCAAAGCAAAAAGTGGTTCAACAAAGTACTGACACATGGGGGTGATCCTTTAAACATGTCAGTGATTCTGATTTTTTATTTTTTATTTTTTTCTGAACTGTTGCTATTATATTTTTCATTTGGCTGCTGTAGGTTGCATTGAGTAAATACAGCTGGAGAAATATTTGTGTGTGTGTGTGTGTGTGTCCTCATTTCAGGTGGCAAAGCCAGAAAAATGTGAATATTTTGAATGGGGGGGGTGATTCTTTTCTATACATACTGTACATTGTTGATCCAACATGTTTGAAGATATTGCTGCATACAGTGTGTCATATAAATAATGTAGGAAATCAAAAATAATAACCTGATGGTTTCTTACACACAGGTACAGGCTCCTGTAGACCTGTCTCCAGTATAATTATTGACTCAAGTTCATCCACTGTGGTTCTTATTAATTATTAACTGATTCAGCAAAGTTTCACACTTCAGTCTTTTAAAGCAATACCCTACTGCTTCTGACAGGTAAACATTTAATCAGGATGGGTTTTATTAATGAACATGGTTTACTTTTTGAAAATATTCTTCCTAATTTCTTGAATTTGAATAGGATTTTGTAAATCTAGCATTCCATTTTTCTTTATAATCATGAGTTGAAGTGTCAAACTGAAAATGAACGTCAAGACTTCGAAAAATGTAGTGGATGACTAGTGTTTATTGGTAAAATTCAGCAGAGCATTTTTTGTGACAGATATGCTGTGTTCTCCGGTGACCTTGTTCGCTGAATATATTATTGGAAATCTGCATTATGGCCGACTTAGAAAAACTTTTTTTCCTAGCTCTCTATGATGATTTGCAAGGCCAGTGTGAAATCAGAGAGGTGTAGCAGTCAATGTTGTATGGGACAGCCAAACCTAAGTATATATTGCTGACCCTAGAAGTAGACCAATAATTACTGGAAAACTTGTGAATACATTTAAACACAAAAGCTGGAAATGAGTAAGTATATTTGTCTAAACCAATGGTCATCAACATTTGTCCTGGAGGGTCGCAGTGGCTGTATGCTTTTGTTTTAACCCAGCTGCTTAATTAAAAAACAAGCCTTGCCAATATCAGGTCTTATTTACTGTAATATCATATCTTCTCAGTGTTTTAACTCTGCAATGTCAGGTCACTCTTAAATTATAGATTGTTTTTCCTTACTAATGCTATCCAAATAATTTGAAGCATAAAACAGATGAGTCATTTTCAGCTCTTCACCTTCTCTTTAGTTTCCTTCTGTGTACTTTATTAAACCAAGTAGTGCACAATGAATACACACAAGTGTAAATGGGAACAAGCTAGATGGCAAGAGTAGCGTTCGGAGGTGGCAAGTGGGGCATCAAGTTATATTCTCCAGTATATATATATATGAGATGCTTCTATGAGGAACCCTTTTAAAATCCCTCTTCAAGGTCAAACTCCATACTTGTACATCTTTGAAAACATTCCATAGTCCACCTTCATCGCCTGAAAAGGGTCGCCAGTATAATTCCTTCCTAAAGTAGGTGTAGCCCATTAGTTGCTGGTTTGGCTTCTCCTATCTATAGAAAAAGACATTGCATCCAGATTAGACTATGAAGATGTAGACTTTTCCAATTGGAAAGGCAAGAAGAGTGGATTTTCGTCTCTGAACCTGGAAACCGGTAAGAGATTTCAGGATGATATCTCTACGTTAATTTCACACTTCCTGTCGAAACACTGAAACTCACATTTTATTTGTAAGCCATAAACATGTCCGAATATTAATGCACAAAAACATGTATTGCTAATGATAATCAGCTGACATGACTTCAACGTGAGTTATGACTATGACATTCTGCATATCGAGACTCAGAGTATACTTGTAATTTGGGTACTTTCCTAGAAGAGGCCCTGTTAATTTCTGCATGACATTGCATCGCATTTCACACTGTCGTAGTATTGTCATGAAATTTATGAATTTCACTTTTTTAATAGATAATATCATTATATTTTGATAAAGTCTGCATGTTATCTTGCAAATATTTAGATGAATATTGTAATGAGAAAATCCAGTGTATGTTAACATTATTTTTTATTAAATTTGCGTGCAAGTTTATACAGTCCACACATACTGGTAACAGTGTTTTGACGTAACACGTGGGGTTGATCAACCCTAGGCGCTGCACACCCCTAAGGCCTCCTCTGCTAGATGAAAAACTGCTGGTTCCTTTCTTATTTGTATTTATTGCTAATAAGAAGCCATTAAAAACAGTGAACGTGGCTGTTAAAGACTAAAAGCAATTAAGGGTTCAAAATTTTAACAAACGAGACAACTAAAATAAGGAGAAAAATGTCACTTGACCAATAAGGATTTCATCAGCAATAAATGACTTCTCCAGAAGCAATTGGGTTGGAACAAAAACCTGCAGCCACTGCAGCCCTCCAGGTCTGACGTTGCTCACCTCTGATTTAAAGTGTCTGATTCTTAAATAGCAAATTAATTAAATGAAGTTAATTAGCAGCAAAAACTGGTCACTAATTAAGAAAATGGTTACAATGAAAACCTGTAGCCACTGTGTCCATCCAAGATCGGAATTAGGCACTCCTGGTCTAAAAGTTAATGTATGGACTTGTATGTGACAAGCTTGCGGTTGATGCAAACAGGAAAGAGTGAAGACTCCAAGTGTGGATTGTGCATTTGGTAGCAACAGCAGTGAACATGCACAAGAGTCTGGGAAAAAAAAAACTGTACTTGTCGATTTGAGAGAACTGAGTACCTGCTATTGGATCTGTGAGGGGCGAGCCTTAGTGAATTCATGCTTCCTATCTGCCATTGTCTGCAAAAAAAATACTGTTCTGATTTTTAATTCTATGATCTCATGGAGGCACAGTGGTTGGCGCTGGTTTCTTACAGTTAAGCCACATTTTTGGCCGCAATAGTCAATCCAGCATAGTTGGCAGATATTTTCTTAACCATCAGGGACACCTAAAAGACCATTGCACCATTTTAATCCATTCAGAATATATTCAGTTCCTCCTTCCTTATTAACATCAATGCATTTTATGATGTTTAGCAAAGTTTCTGAACATTTGAATTCGCTGAACTCAAGGCAAAGCAAATGTAGCAGGGTCCTCTCATTACAATTGATGGCATATATCTGCCTATTGAAATAATTGGAGAGAATATATCTTTGACAGAACCTTCCATCCATCCTTTCATCCATCCATCTATTCTCAAACCCTCTTATCCAGGGAAGTTTATTTCTTCAATTAGCATGCTTCCATTGAATTTTTATGTAGGTCATTAAGAAAGACTCAAGACATTTTATAGGAAGTACAAACAAAACAAAAGAGGGCACCAAGAAAAGTATTTCTCATTGTGTCCAGCACATCTCAGCACTCTGGGGTGCAACTGAACCCCTGTAATTTAAGGGAACTCTGATGGTATCAGGGAAATGGTACCTGTTGTCATCCATGTTCATTAACACAGAACAGTCACAACTGTATCTGTTCAACTGGGATGATTATGTTGTTTTATCTTGTATCACTACACATTACAACTCAAGTCAAAATAAATGGTTGAATATTATTTTAGAAATTGTCAGTCTTGTAAGAAAAAGATTCACATCTCATGCACTTCTGTTTATCTATTTTCATTTTTAAAAATCCTCATTACTTAAATATATTGCCATAGTTTACTTTCCACCCACCATTTATGAATTGATTCTGCAAAGTTTTATTTATTTATTTATGAAAAAATATCAAGGCTGACAATAGTGCGCTGTACAGTAAAAACCCAACATATCAGACACACAATAACCAAAGAGTAAATGAAGCAGAAACACATAAACACATAAGAGCTGTAGAGATTCATAATAAAAAGTATACAGATAGCCAACATACTGTATCATACTGGGTTAAAAGCCAGAGAGTAAAATTGTGTTTTTAAATAAGATTTAAAGACAGCTAGTGAAGAAGCCTGCCTGCAACTGAGAAAGCCCAATCACCTCGGAGTTTGCATCGTGCCTTAAACACGTAAAAGCATCTGGTCTGCTGACCTGAGAGAGCAAGATGGTAGATAAGGGTGCAGCAGTTCCGACAATTAAAATGGGGCACAACCATTAAAAGATTTAAAAACAAAATACAAGGATCTTAAAATTGATTCGAAAACGAACTGGATGCCAGTGAAGGGAAGCCAAAATTGGGGTAACATGCTCATGCTTTCTTGTGCCAGTTAAAAATGGAGCAACAACATTTTGCACCAGCTATTGGCGAGCAATGGAGGCCTGGCTAATTCCAAAAAGATTGTAATAATCTGTCACAAGTCAGTAAAAAATAAAATGATTTCTTCTTCTGTTTTTGATTCCCTTATTTTTTCACAGTTTTGTCCTCACATATCAGCAAAACTATACACATTGTTGGGGGGCGTGGCATAACATGCACATGTGATATCATAGGGTCTTGTCTATAAGGCAGCCATCTTTGAAAGAGCAAAATGGCCAGTAGAGCTTAGATGCAGACGTCCAGAGCTCTGCTCCATTGACAAGCCAATCAAATTGCATGACATCCAATAACATTTACCAGTCTTGTAATTACACAAGTTCATGTTACATGACATGCCCAGTCATTTCCGTCTTTCTCATATGCCCATTTCAATGCATATCTTGTGTGTTGTTCTCATAAAACATCCATACACTAGACCTAAGATTAAGGTTTTGATAATCATCTTACTTAGCAGTAAGAGTTTGGCTGTCAAACTCCACAAAATACATGGAGGAGGAACTGAACTAGTTTTGCGTGTATTATAATGGTGCAATGGTTTCTTAAGTGTCCTAGGAGGCTAAGGCAGCATCTACCAACTATTATTGGGCCTAAAATGTGATCTGTGCTGTGAGGCATCAATGCTAAACACTGTGCCACCATGCCTCAAACAGCAAAAAGTGTAGATGAAACAAATACTACAAACAATATACATCAAATGGTCACAAGCCAGCAATAAGTAAATAAAATATACATCATTGCGATCACATAGTTCCAATCTTGATGCACACATTGGCATTATAATCAACTAGCGGCATGGGATTGGCTCATTCCATTTTTTAACATGTGGCTCCTGGCACAGCTAGACTGTCTTCTTTGTTTCTAATGCCTCTGTGCAGATGCTCTGCACTTTTTTCTTCTATCAAGAAAAAATAAATACATTGTAAATAGGATTGAATCTTTCATTATTATTATTTTAAAGGGTCCCTTATGTGTTGTAAAGAGAGGAAGTGAAGAGGGGGGCTGCTGGTTGCAGTACATGGTTAATTAAACATGCATAATTATCAATGCAGTATTGCGCTGTGAGCTTACAGGAATCAGTGTTATGTATTCTCATTAAGGTCAGCTAATGTATCCCTAGAATAGAAATACTGCAAGGTTTTTTTTTTGCTTTTTTTAATGCATGTAGGATGGAAATCTGCCAGGAGTACTGATTGAGTTGTGACACCACGCATTCACAAAGCAAATCAGCAATGATCTCACAATATCTAAAAGTTTTATGCATCACTGCTACAGCTCTGTGATGTCACTCTAGACTCACAAAGTATCATGGGGAGCTGAAAACAAATGTTTGTCTAAGCTGGCTCCACAGCGAATTTCTAGGAAAATGTATAGTGATCAAGGTCAGTGGTGAACACAGTCTGTTCACTGGAAAAAAACACAGAGGAGTAAGGACAACTGTCAAATAGGCGTATCTTGTAGTGGTCATGTCTTGTAGTGCCTTAGACCCTTCTTAACTTTTACACTGTGCAAATCATGTATAAATAAATATGAAACCCAATGGGCTGTTCAAAGGAGTGATTTAGTCACAAAGCTCCAGAGGTCTGCAGTTAGACCCTTGTTGAAATGCCTGTTCTTTATTTTTTTCACAATTTAGATATTTGTTCTTGACATCAGCACATGCCAGGAAAACTATGCATATCGCTGGGGGGTGGGAGTGCCACATGATATTCATGTGGCATCACAGGGGCTTGTTTACATGATCATGGTAGTCAACTTTAAAAGAATGAAATACTTGTTCAGAAAGCATTTGTATTTTGTTTCTAATAAAAGACCAATTTTAGAGCAAGGAGGTTTGTTTATTGAGCAAATAATTTATGAGGCTTTTAGGACTTTAATTTTGATGTCATTGTGCACTGACTTTTTGTTTTGGTCATTAAAAACAGTGTTTTTGATAATAATTCTAGCCTGACTCTGACTGCTTTTCATCTTTGCCCTAAAGGGGACTCTGCCTCACTCACTAAAGAATGTAGGTGTAAAGTATAAATGCACTCAATGTTTTATTCATACACAATTACAGGTAAAAATGTAAGGACTAACTGATATAATTATTACTGTGTGTTAAAGAACCATGGAAAAGAACCAAGCTTGTCAGAGAGTGTAGCTGCTTAAGAGCTGAACACCTGCTCTGCTGTCTTTCTTTTATTCAGCTGTATTATTAATCCTAAATGACCATTATCCTTAACTACCTCCTTGACAACTAAAATCTTTTAGTCACATGGGCTCCTACCTCTCTGTTTCAAAATCTTCTGTGATAAATGATATTGGCTGCTGTGTACTTGATGCAAAAAGGCCCTCAAGATTTCTGCTCACTGTGATAAGGGTCTTATTGCACACAAAATGCTTTTTTCTGAGTCAGTCAAGAGGCAGTTGCTTTTATTAAACTTAAAAGTTGTTTAAAAACAAGTGGTCAAACTTAATCTCCACCTTACAAAATTATGAGGAAAACACAGAGTTCCCGACAGAATCCCTATCTTGAAGGATAAAGTCCATCCATCCATCCATTATCCAACCTGCTATATCCTAACTACAGAGTCACAGCGTTTTGCTGGAGCCAATCCTAGCCAACACAGGGCGCAAGGCAGGAAACAAACCCCGGGCAGGGCGCCAGCCCACCGCAGGAAGGATAAAATGTGTTGTGGAAATATATGTTTGAATGGCATCAGGTTTCTTTAGACATCCCAAATGTGGACACCATTTTTGCTTCGGCAGATATTAAAATTTCATAATTTTCTATTGCATTAAAACAGCAGAGGTTTGAGGAACAAGAGGAGACTATTGAGTACATTAATCTCGTTTGGATAGCTAATAACTAAGTCCAATATCTCATCCAGATACTTTTTAAAAGTTGTCAAGTTTTGTGCTTCAGCTATATGACTCAGCAAATTGTTTCAGATTTACACAACTCTTTGTGTTATTATGACACCAGTAATGGCGCACTGCACAATAAAGTGCAGTGAATATACTTGACTTGAGCACTCATAGTTTTCATTCTCTTTCTCTGTATGTTTAGTATTCGTTTGCTCAGAGGTTGATGGGCTTGCAGCTTCCTGAGCAGCTCTTCTTTAATCACCCCTAGCAGGCCCACTTCTTCTTTTCTATCGTCAGAATCTTTTTGTGTTAAGACTGATTAAGTCAGTGTTTGTATTCCAATTACTTAGTATGTTTTGTTTAATTTTTCACTTAAGCTGGCACTTAAGTTTTCAATCTGCCTCAAGAATGATTTAAGATATGAAGATGTAGGGGAAGTGACATTGAAGGTGGTAGGGATGAGAACGGCGCTTGTACGCATGAGCTGCACGGACGCCCTGCTGGCTACTGCTGAAAGTTGATTCTACAATAAAAAAAATAAAAATAAAGGAGGAATAACCTTGGAGGTCAATCATCACCTTAAAAGTGGATTGTAGACATCACATAGTATACGTGTACTAAATTGCAGGTCAATAGTTCAAACAATTTGCAAGCTACAGATGATTTAAAGTCCTGGATAGACAAACAGACAGCCATGGTATTATATTATAGAAGATCTGGAACCACAAACCTCAAACTCAGTAGTTAGCTTCAGACAGCTTGAAAGTTAAGGTAAGCATCGAAATACAAGGTTGGCCTGGTCTTGAAACTCAAAAGCAAGTTCGCAGCCTGCAGGCTCCAAAAATGTCAAGCCTTTGAAACTCAAAAAGGGAAAGGGGAACCATGAAATTACCTAGCCTAAATTACAAAACAGTTGTTCTGTTGTAATAAAAATTATTTATCTACCTATTTATGAATTTATTTATTTAAAGAGCTTCTGTAAAAATGCCAAGTTCCCACCTGGACACAAATAAAATTTTATCTATCTATCTATCTATCTATCTATCTATCTATCTATCTATCTATCTATCTATCTATCTATCTATCGATCTACATACAAAAAGGTAGTAGAAATAGATAGATATATGGATATGGCTGGAAGGGGTCTTGCATGTCATAAGAAAAATGGGTCTCAACCCAGAAGGATGCTAAGGAGATCAGAGAGTACAGGAATGCAAATCTGTTTGTCTGTCTAAAAAATCTCAAATACAAAACAAAAGGAGAATCTGAAAAAACAATCTAAGAAATAAAAAATATTACCTTCAAAAGCTAAAAAAATCCAGATCCTAAAAATAGTCATAATCTTTGGTAGCAAAATCAAAATCCAAAAACCAAAAGAATCAGTAACTACAATTTACAAATCACAATAGGAATCCAAGAAAAGTGGCACGAACAGCACAAGCAGGCACTAATTACTTAGCCCCAAGCATCTAGGGTGCCCACCCTGTTTGGCTGAACATAGAATTAGCAAGGAACATCATTAACAGCATTAACATAAGAAAAAGAAAATACATAATGATTATAAACAAAATGAAAATAAAACAGATACATATTTAGTAACATAAAGCACATAAAATAACACAAAAAAAATAAAACAATGAAAAGAAGCTAACACCACGGTTAGAGCCCTAAATATACCACGACAATAGCAAGCTAAGAGTGAACATGAGGATTGTCATCTTAAGCAATGCATTCAAAGCCTGTTATTACAGTCATATTGTTGTGTTAATCGTTTAATTTTTTTTTTGCCATATCTTTGTTTCCTAGGCTAATTCAGTTGATAATAACTATTATTATCATTATTATTGTTGGGCGGCACGGTGGCGCAGTGGTAGCACTGCTGCCACGCAGCTAGGAGACCCGAGATTGCTTCCCGGGTCCTCCCTGTGTGGAGTTTGCATGTTCTAGCCATGTCTGCGTGGGTTTCCTCCGGGCGCTCCGGTTTCCTCCCACAGACATGCCGTTTAGGTGGATTGGCGATCCTAAAATGGCCCGTGGGTGTGTTTGTGTGTGTCCTGTGGTGGGTTGGAACCCTGCCCAGGATTGGTTCCTGCCTTGTGCCCTGTGTTGGCTGGGATTGGCTCCAGCAGACCCCCGTGACCCTGTGTTCGGATTCAGTGGGTTGGAAAATGGATGGATGGATGGATTATTATTGTGATTGTTGTTGATTTTTTGTTGTGGTGGTTGCTATTTTTGTTTTATAAAAAATGAAACACAACCAATACAAGTTTCAAACAAAGAATTTTCAGTACATCAATCTCATTGTTGCTCCATCTAGAACAATGTTTTTTCTATTAACTGAAAATTAAAAAAAAACTCAGAGTAGCTGAGTTCCATTGTATATTGAAGATGAAGGTCCTCACATGTTTTAAGTCTTTGTTAAGATAAAAGCATTACTGCTGAATCCTACAGTACCAAAAGACAACTCTCTAAACTCAAACAATAAGTCTGTCAATGGCAGGCTGCTGAATGCAGCAAAATTGAATTATTATTATTATTTATGATATACCTTATACTCTGTTGCCCCCAATGTTTATTAAAGGTTGGCACCCATGTTGGCGTACCAGCCTTTGCAATTTTTGAAGATTCTTTTGAGACATTCTTAAAAAATAATAGAAATATTTTGGCTTCTGCTCTAAAACTGTCTGAAAGAACCTATATGAAATTTTGACTTGGTCTTCACCTCCACTATAATGGCATCTGATGACTCTGTTTATTACTTCATGAAATGAATGAAAATGAAGGTGTTTTTTTAAGTCAGTGAGTATACACTATGATGTGGATATTTGTCATTTGTATCTTTTATTATACATTAAAATGTGTACCTAGCTTGAGTGACTATGCTATCTACCAAACACTTCTTAGTCTGTGGATGGCTGCTGGTCAGTTCCATTTCATTTTTCTCATTTGTGGTGCCTACATGGATCTTTATTTTGTTTAAGTTGTTTTAGATGTGGTGGATTTTATTATAATCAGAGCAGTGTATTTAGTATTTCTGGTGTTATAATTTGTGAATTAATTCACCGTTTCTTGCCTACTTCATGAACATCTTGTTCTTTCTCAAATGTACCATTTTTTGACATGTAATTGTTTTGATTATATGTTGTTCACCTAGGTTGATGATTAAGGCCCCATACCAGTTTGTTGTTCTTTTATTAAACTGTTTCTGCAATCTTTTATTCTCTAGTGTACAGGACCTATAAAAGTATTCACCCCCTTGGAAACTTCTTTATTCACTATTATACAATACTGAATCGGGTGGATTTAATTTTACATTTTTGACACTGATGTAGATCAAAGTAGGCCACTGCCCATTCTGCTAGGCTTTTGGTGGCACAAAACACCATTAAGACAGTAAAAATAGCAGGCATGCAGAAATCCAGTTTCAGCCCAATCAGCAATTTTGAGAAAATGGCTTAACATTCTTGATCGGGCCTGTACATCATCTGATAACAAATGTGTAAATCAGAGTTTTACTGGAATTTTTGCAGACTACTTGAGACATGGAGGCACCAAATAAACATCCAAGTTTCAACAAAGAGCTATCATTCACCAAGTGGCAGCTTTGATGGACAAAATAACATGCCTGTGAGCAGACACTCATTCTGTAACTGGAAGTGACCTTGATCTAACCACCAGAATTTACACCTTCTTTTAAAACTAGCTGCATTCATTTCTTCACTCTAAAAGATCTTTCTGAAACCTGTCTTTGATGAGCCGAAAGCTGAGATCCGTTCTGCTACGCCAAGCTCTGTGCCAGTGACTGAGACCAGTCTTAAAAGACTGAGAAGCAGTTATTACTTCAAGAGAGGAATAGCATCTAAACTGTGCCAGAAATAGTAATGCTTTTCCCTAAGAAGTTGCAGAGGACACAGCAAAATGCCTAACTGAGAAAAACAGCATCACATCACACTACAAACAGAAGACCACGTCACAAAGAGAAAGAGTGCACTCCAACACAAGAAGAATCCTCCACATGAACCCTAATCAACAACAGCAACAACTCCACACAATCAGATATAATCCTTAAAGAATTGTTATCGTAAAATTGTTGAGCTGTACCAATATAAATTAGAATGCTAAATAACTTGTAAACATCTAGCTTCTTCTATGTTGTATGTTTGTCTGTGTTGTTTGTCTTGTGTCAGTCTTCTAGATTGATATATATATACAGTATATATAAACTGCTCAAAAAAATTAAAGGAACACTTTGAAAACACATCAGATCTCAATGGGAAAAAGAAATCCTCCTGGATATCTATACTGATATAGACTGGGTAATGTGTTAGGAACGAAAGGATGCCACATCGTTTGATGGAAATGAAAATGATCAACCTACAGAGCCCTGAATTCAAAGACGCCCCAAAAATCAGAGTGAAAAAATTATGTGGCAGGCTAGTCCATTTTGCCAAAATTTAATTGCAGCAACTCAAAATTGTACGCAGCACTTTGTATGGCCCCTATGTTCTTGTATACATGCATGACAACATCGGTGCATGCTTCTAATGAGATGACAGATGGTGTTGTGGGGATCTCCTCCCAGATCTCGACCAGGGCATCACTGAGCTCCTGGACAGTCTGAGGTGCAACCTGGTGGCATTGGATGGACCAAAACATAATGTCCCAGAGGTGTTCTATTGGATTTAAGTCAGGAAAGTGTGGTGGCCAGTCAATGGTATCAATTCCTTCATCCTCCAGGAACTGCCTGCATACTCTCACCACATGAGGCCAGGAATTGTCGTGCACCAGGAGCCACTGTACCAGCATAGGGTCTGACAATGGGTCCAAGGATTTCATCCTGATACCTAATGGCAGCCAAGGTGCCTTTGTCAAGCCTGTAGCGGTCTGTGTGACCCTCCATGGATATGCCTCCCCAGACAATCATTAACCCACCACCAAACTGCTCATGCTGAATGATGTTACAGGCAGCATAATGTTCTCCATGGCTTCTCCAGACCCTTTCACTTCTGTCACGTGCTCAGGGTGAACCTGCTCTCATCTGTAAAAGCACAGGGCACCAGTGGTGCATCTGCCAATTCTGGTATTCTATGGCGAATGCCAATCGAGCTGCATGCTGCTGGGCAGTGAGCTCAGGGCCCATTAGAGGACATGGGGCCCTTGGGTCACCCTCATGAAGTCTTTCTGGTTGTTTGGTCAGAGACATTCACACCAGTGGCCTGCTGGAGGTCATTTTGTAGGGCTCTGGCAGTGCTCATCCTGTTCCTCCTTGCCCAAAGGAGCAGATACTGGTCCTGCTGATGGGTTATGGACCTTCTATGGCCCTCTCCAGCTCTCCTAGAGTAACTGCTTGTCTCCTAGAATCTCCTCCATGCCCTTGAGACTGTGCAGGGAGACACAGCAAACCTTCTGGCAATGACACGTATTGATGTGCCATCCTGGAGAAGTTGGACTACCTGTGCAACCTCTGTAGGGTCCAGGTATCGCCTCATGCTACCAGTAGTGACACTGACTGTAGCCAAATGCAAAACTAGTGAAGAAACAGTCAGAAAAGATGAGGAGGGAAAAATGTCAGTGGCCTCCACCTGTTAAACCATTCCTGTTTTGGGGGTCATCTCATTGTTGCCCCTCTAGTGCATCTGTTGTTAATTTCATTAACACCACAGCAGCTGAAACTGATTAACAACCCCTCTGCTACTTAACTGACCAGATTAATATCCCATAAGTTTCATTGACTTTATGCTATACTCTGATTAAAAAGTGTTCCTTTAATTTTTTGAGCAGTATATATATATATATATATATATATATATATATATATATATATATATATATATATATATATATATTTCTGTTAATCCTGTTAATCCTTGTGTTTATCAATAAATTGTATTATTCTGTTTCTTAAAACAAGCGTGCTTCAGTTACCTTGAAATAACAGCTGGAGACCACCTCCTACAGAGATAGCCATGATAAAAAAGCCGTACTTTCCTACACTTATCAGCAGAACACAATTCTAATGTTAAAGGGAAAATAGTTCTCTGCAAAGTGATCTAAATTAATTGCAAATATGAAACATAAAATAATTGATCACATAAGTATTCCATACCTTCAAGTCAGTATTTAGTGGATTATACTTTGACCACTATTCCAGACCTTCCAGGTCTCTGTCAGCTTTGCACATCTGGACACTGCAGTTTAACCCTTTCATCTCTGCAAAACTGCTCATGCTCAGTCAGGTTACAACCTTTCTCAAGTCCAGGCACAAATTTTCAAATGGTTTGAGAGGGATATTAAAACTATTGTTTTTAAGCCATTCTTCTGTAGGTTGTCTTCTTAAAAAACGCAGGGTTCTTGTAGAATGCATCAGGTTTTCCTTTAGGATTTCCCTGTATTTTGCTACTTTCATTTTACCTTCTACCATCTAAAGCCTTCAAGGGCCGATAAGCATTCCCACAGCATACTCCTTGCACCTTGCTTCACCATGGGGGTGATGTGTTTTTGATAAGATTCAGTGTTTAGGATATGCTAAACATGGAAATTAGACTAATGGCCAAAAAGCTCAATTAGCATCTCTTCTGATCATAGAACCTTCTTTCAGCTGACTTTTAGAGTTTCCCTTGTGTCTTTTGGTAGACTCTAGCCAAGATGTCATATGTGTTTTTTCTCTTTACCCCTCTCCCATTAGGCTCGGACTAGTGAAGCAACAATTGTTATATACAGTCTCTCCAGACTTCCACTATAGCTACTTCAGAGTTCTAATAGATCTCTTAGTGACCTTCCTCACTAGTCCTATTGCACGATCTCTTAGTTTCTATGAATGTAATGCTCTAGGCAAATACTCTTTCCATTTCTTAATGATTGATTTAACTGGACTACACAGTATATTCATAGATTTTCATATTTTATTGTCTCAATCCACCTACTTGTGCTATTCATTTACCTTTTCACTGAGTAGATTGGAATGTTCTTCTTTGTATAAGTTAGGCCACCATACTGACTCACCACAAGCTGGACCATCCAGATAAGGTGCTTTTACATTACAAACAACTGAAATCCCTAACTATAAACCAACTAGTTACACCAATGATGATTTAGGAATGTCATATTAAAGGGGTGGAGTATTTATTCTACCAGTTATTTTGTGTTTCATACTGTGTTTATAATTAATTTAGACCACATTGCAGAGATCTACTATCACTTTGACATTAAAGAGTCTCTTTCTGCTGATCAGTGTCAAAAAAGCCAAATTAAATCTGTTTTAATTCAATATTATATAACAAAATGTGATAACATCTAAGGGGTTGAATATTACTTATAGACACTGTCTACTGGCTGAATTTAAATTCTTTTGTTCTGATTTTGTTTCATGGCTCATAAGCATTTCTTGATCTTTGTAATGACAATTTTTAGATTTGTTTTGTGTTCTACTGTGTTGTATGCATATTTTGCACAATATATTTGTGCCTTCACATTGCAGACATACAGTTCAACTGCTTCAACCATTGTCACTTCTGTGTTATATGCAGCAATCTAGTGTGGGTCTTTCTTTTCCCTTCAGCTTTACACACATTAACTAATAAGGACTTTAGGGAATGCCCAACAGCCATCATTGAACCCAAACAATAACACAATCGGCCAAAGGTACAACTAGAAAAAAGAGAGTTTAATAACAGGAAAGCAATAATGACAGAACATGAAACAATACAACAAAAACAAGTGGTAAATCAGCAAAAGCCTTAGCTCTCAAGGCCTGCCAAAACAAGAGTTGCACCTGTTCCATATTGGGACGGCTGGTCTACTTACCCATCATACAGTAAAGCACTCCCTGTATACCTTGCAAACTCCAAAAACTGTCACCACTCTGGTCTCACTTTTTCTGCTATCTGAGCCTTTGTCCAACATTACTTATTAACCTGAAGCTCACCAGTCTAACCTAGCAAATGCTTCTGGTGCACAGACCCTAGATCACTTTAGGGTCCTAAATAGTATCATAAATCCCTGCATCCATACTTGTGTAGGTTTGACAATTATAAAAAAATGAAATAAATAGAATGGCTATTTATATGAAATGTTAGATGACTTCTCATTCGTTTATTCATCCTTCCATCCATATTCAAAACCAATTCTTTCTAGCACTTGATCACAAGATGTAAAGTGCATATCCCAGAAGCAAAGAGTATAAGGTAGAAGCCAAATTCTAGCAACAGTAATCTACAAGTGGTCAGTAAAAATTAACATAGATAGTGGCAGGTAGGATATAGCATCTCTAACTATTGTGCCAACTTTACTCTTTTATATAAATCTTAAAAAATGAAGTTCTTATTCATAAGATGAAATCAGTACGTTACACTTACTGTATGTGTATTGTCACAAGATCGAGACATAAACAGATAAAGTTTTGGGGCAGCCACCCGTATAATATGGTATCCTGGCTGCAAAGTCGTTTTTTTATCAAATACACTGCACTGATGTGCATACAACTGAGCCCAGAATAAGACTGAGGGAAAAGGGAAAAGGGCAGGCTTTTAAAGGGGAAGACAGGAAGTGAGGTCATAAGGATCGGGCCCATGTTCTTCAATCATTGGTTCGAGCCTGGACGTGACATCACAGGGGCCGGAGCCGGCAAGGTCTCCTTCCATTGGCCCGGTCCTGGAAATGACGTCAAGAGAGCCAGGTGGAATCTCCCGGGAAAGGTTCTTCAGGAAAGGGAGAAAAAGAGTCAGTGCACTCTGCCACATCCTGGCCTGCCTCAGAACTGCCTTCACTCAAGCCCTTTCGCTGCCTCCCATGCGCACGTGTGTGACAGTATATAATATTTCACCATGTCAAATTATGGAATAGACTGAGAATCTGGTGCCAAGAATTGACTAGGTTAATGGACCATTTCAGGCTAGGGTGGCATCAACTTTCAGAATTCTTTAGTTTTGTGTATCCCTCTGTATGCTTTTAGCCTCAACCAAAGAAAAAGCATGATTTTATCTTACTTCCGTTGTTAAATTATGGCTGACTTTCTCTCTCTCGACTTGAAGTTGTATGATTTGGCGCATGATAAGTGGCACTTTTAAAAGAGCTGTCTATGACAGAGACCTGTTCTTGTGATTTAAATTGCTTCTACAGTGCAATTCATAATCCACCCACACATGCTTGGTGAGTCAGTTCAAATTTTTAAAGATCGGGTTTTTGCTTATCTCATTGTCCACTGTTCTCTGTCAAAAGAAAAGTAGTTTAATCCTTTGCAGTACTAAGTTATTTCTCATTATCAAAATGTTTGTAACAGTCAGGTGAACAACAATCTGGATTTACAGTATAGTTAGAAGAGTGCATGTTCAAACTCGAGACTGTGGTTTTCTATGAACTACTGAGCAAACATTTTACCTTTCTTTATATCGGTCTAAGTTCTGCTATGCTGCTTTCTAAACTGCTAACATGAAATAACTTAACCTAACCTCCTTCCAAACTATTGTATTTTTTTCAATTGTTTTTAAAGGTAAAATATTTCACATGTGATTAAAATTGTTAATGTTTTCAACTTTATGAAAAATAAAGATATTATTTAATAATGTTAGAAAGGTTACATGAACAATGAATGGATTGCTTTTAAAATATTGAAAAATATTACATGCCATTTTTACATATCAAACTGTACTTTAAATGACAAACTATTTTTACAACACTAAATTAAAAAATATGAAAGTGTTTTACTGAAATTATGACAGTATGATTAGACAGATCTATCTTAGTCATAAGTAACCAATGCAATTCTACTGTTTGTTTAATCATTATAAAATAATAAAAAGATGCTTCTGAGATTGTAATGTTAGTAGCAAACAATGCAAACAGACAAAAATAAAAGAATACAGTTAATACTTCTGGATGATTTCCAAGATGTATATAATGCTTAATTATAGGAACTGAAACTATTCATGACAGCTTTTCAACTTTAGCAGAAACATCTGAATATTCAGGAAACACTTCTTCCTCAAATTACTAGTTGACCTGAATCATAGATGTGAAACTTTGAAGATCTGCTGACAGTAGATAAAGGGCATATGGTACACAAAATGGTTAAAAGGAAGACAGAAAATCAGTCAGGTGCCTTCATGAGCTGTGTTGTAAAACGGCAGCATTATATTTTATCACTGTCACTACATTGATTTCTTGTACTGGTCAAAGATAGCTCATGCTAGCCACTTTAAAACAGAAAGTGGTGTAACTAACATTTTTACATTTCCACAGTAACCACAGTAATTAACTGACAGTAGCAGAAGCTGATTAGGTTAAATTTAGAAATAACATATAAAAAGCTTATGATTGTCAACATTTGAATGTAATAATCAGCAAAAAATAAGAAAATAATTTTAAAAAGCATTTCATCAATCTTAAAGGACTTCTAAATAAAAAATGCAGTAGTTATTAAAACCAGAATACTCCAACAAAAATAGTTAAATAAATAAAAATCAGTCAAGTTCTTTTATCAACACTTTCAGACACAGTAGTATTTTTTCTTACTGAACAGGACAAATATGTACACAGTCAGTCAGTCATTGTCCCACCCGCTACATCCTAAAACTTGCAAAACCGTATCACTCTATACTGGTTGCATTCCAGTGTTCTCTACACATACAGGACCACTATATATTCTGTTAGCCTGATTCATGACTTCTCTACGCCTAAATACTGGGACCAGCACCAGCAGGTAATGGCAATCATCTCCTCCTCTTCATTAGTGGCACTGTCATGAAGGGAGCAGCACTGTTTTCTCATAATTACAGGAATCTGGGATAGAATCCTGTCATAGTGGCTGTCTGTCTGTGTCTGTATGGGTTTCTTTCCACATCCTAAGGAAATGTATATTAGGCTGACTGGTGACTATGAACTGGGACATTTCAGTGAGTGAACATGAGTGTCTGATGTGAGATTTGGTCATTTTTTGCTGCACAAAGGCTTCCATTGGTCTTCATAACATTAGAAGATCAATTATTCATCTCTGTGCTGTAAGGCATATTGACATGATGGTAATACTGCTTGTAAATAAGCAGGATTCCCAGGCCTTATAATAAATATGTAATATCAAGAGAAATGGGTCTCAATTAAGCTACCTCAGACCACTGCAAAAAACTGTTAGTCTGCCACACTACAGAGATGCCTCAACAGTTTACTGATGCTTTGTGAGTATGAGTGTTATGTAGACCAAACAAAGTGGTTGTTCAGGTCTAGTTACATAAGAACAAATAATTAATAGATGCATTTTTGCAGTACTTAAACTAAAGTGTTATCAAAATTACGTAAGATGAATAAATAGTTACAAGGAAAACAAAATACAGTAATGCAGTTTCATCTCATTGACCCAATCTGGCAGACCTCTGGAAAATTAAAGCAAAAAGAAGAATGTTTTCTTTGTTCATCAGATAGCATTATATTCCATTCCAGTGGCAGGGAAAAGGAATACATCCACAAACCAAAATCTTACATGTTTTGTTTTGATTGTTTCTTTGAGCAAGAATAAGGTGAAAATTAGTGGAAATCTCACAAGGTTGTATATGCAAAATGCTTAGACACACAGACACAATTGTATGCTATGAAAGAGGACATCTTCAAGATCACAAACACCAGAAAGTAAACTGAAAATTAAAACCAAGGCTGGAAATAACTGTAACAAAATATGAAAAATCCTTTGAAAGGGGAAAAACATACTTAAATACTGCAGGATTATGACATTCACCTCAATCTTAATCTCCTTTTGCTGATGAAGGTCACGGTGGAAACTGATGAGTTATTTAGCTCAAATATATATCAAGCTCCAGTCTTCAGCTCCTTCTGTGTTATTGAGAACCTTGTGATCTTAGATGGATTGTCAAATCTTGCCTGGAACAGGAAAACCAAGACCCAGTCATGGAATTATACAGTTCAAATAAAATGAAAGGCCAGTGGAGTGAGACTTTGGAAATGGAACAGTATAATATGTTTAAATATACCACTCTTTTCATAGCTTTATAATGTATGCAAAGAGAAAAAATACATTTTTAAAAGAACATTTAAAATGTAAGCATTTTCTAAATAATTGCATCATGGTACAAAATCTCATTAAGGTTTATATTATTGACCCTATTTTAATTATACAGTAATTGATGTATGACTATACATGCTTAAAGCACTAGATATTGTGGGGAGTCTTTTGAATGGAAGGTTTGCATAGAAACTGGAGACTGGCAGACTGAGGTTGTGGTCCCATTTAGGAAAAAAAAATTGCAATATGCTCCATGTCTACCAAAAATACTCTGTTTGGCTGCTGGCTGGTGACTGTTCTACCTGTAAGGACAAACTCTTTGTCCTTTTTCTAGATTTAGACAACCGTGTACTCTGTAACATCTTGAGTTGGGGGCTTCAAGAGTGTTGGGTTACAGAGCCTATGCAGAGCCAAAGCTGAGTCTGCATACTTGAGTCAGGTCTGTACATCACCAAGTGTTGCTATATCTCCTGTCCTATTCATGATTTCATAGACAGGAAATTAGCAAGGTACTCGGGTAATCTTTTATATTTATAAGCCATTCTTGCTTCTAATATGTGATTTTTCCAACTTTATTTTTGAAGTTGTTATCCATCCATCCATTATCCAACCCGCTATATCCTATCTACTGGGTCACAGGGGTCTGCTGGTTATGAACTTTTATAATTTCATTTACTGTACATTATCATAGCAAATTTTTTATTAATTCCTTGACACCATTTTTGATATACTTGCATGGCTATAGCCATGTTGTTTACAGGTCACTAGGACTGAAGTTAGATTTCTAGGAATCAGGGAAAGGATGTTTTGCCAGGAGCTAAGCATTTTTTACTTAAATTTTTTTGGATATTTTGTGATTTTGGTTCTTGGACTTTGTAGTATTTTTTTCCTATTCAACCCCTACCTGTTCAATATCTATTCATTGTCTCTCTCTTTCAGACAGTCTTTATTTCTATTTAATCTTGCTACCTTTTAGCTGTTCTTTTTCTATAACCATAACACATATAGCCAAAGATGGAGAATACCTACCTTGGAGATGTTGCTTACACACAGTGCCTGTCGAGGCCCATTTGAAGTCCTAGGCAGGGTTGAAAAATATCACCCCTCAATATCCATAGTGGGTAATCTGTATTATTAAACTTCGATGACCTGATGGTGAAGGGGCCTTGGAGCCAGTGGACTTTTACTTTCATAGACTGCACCCAGGCTGTGATGATGCCCACTCAGTATCATTAGAGTTCAATGACTGAGTGAGGTGCTTTACCCATTTGTTTACTTTCATTAACGATGCCCACTCATTATTGTAACTATTTAATGAACTTCCCCCTAGGTATCCTGAGCATGCTAACTTTCAAAAACACTAGAAGCTCCACTTTGTCTAATTATCATGGACTTTATTATCATACTTTTACAACCTCTTGGTTCCCCTTGGTGTTCAGAGTACATGCCCCATAACTTTCATAAAAGCTACCCCTCAGATGACACTGGCCTAGGCGGCCACCTATCTCACCTAATGGATTGACAGTCTCTGCTTACAGACTGTTTCCCTCTTGACTGTGTATACTGAAGTGATTTGCAGGAGGATGAGATGTGGCAGGGATAAGATTTAGCTCCTCCAAATCTGAGATTATGGTCCTCTCACTTGAAGAGAATCTTGTTCCCTTTAGGTAAATGGTGAACAACTGCCTTATTTGAAGAGGTTAAAGCATCTCAGGGCTTGTTAATTTTTGAATATAGGTCACAATTTTGCAATCACAATTTTGATAGAATAATCAATGCAGTGGAAGGTGTTTTGTGGACCTTGTGGCACAACATGATAGTATAGATGCAGATAAGTTCTTGAATTAAGCTTTCAACGTACCAATTAGTTTAAATTCTTATCTTCATATATGCTGACAGGCTCTGGGTAGTGACTGAAAGAATGAGATCAATATAAGTGGTCAAAATAAGGCTCTTATGCAGAGTTGCTGAGCTGACTTTCTGTGATAGGGTGTCAGGTGTGTGTTGGATCAATACATTCACAAAAGCAAGAGCACCTGCAGCATGGTCATTGGGTACCAGCAGCCAAGATAATGTGAGTAAGATGATCTGTAAAACACAGCTGACAGTGTGCACTCAGAAAATTGTGCAGTACAAGGTGACTAAGTAAGGAAGCAGACACTAAAACAGTATAACAAAAAGAGTGATTTAAACATACCATTAATCCAAAAATTAGAATACAGGAATATGGGAAGTAGGTTAAACAAAAAAGTAATAATTGAAACAGTGTCAAAAAACAGACAAGGGTATTTCCAAAGAAGTAGTCAAACACAAGGCAAAAGGTCAAAAACAATAAAAATCCAAACATGGACTGACCTCTGTTTATCTTTTGGACTTTTTTTTCTGGCACATCCTTAAAAGTCTGAATGATTTCCGCCCAGTGACTCTCACATCTGTCATAATGAAGTGCTTTAAGAAACTGGTGTGGACTCATATCATCGCCTGCCTGCCAGCAGACCTGGACCCATTTCAATTTGCTTACAAAGCAAAGAGGACGCTGTGGCCACAGCCCTTCATGCTGCCCTGACCCACCTGGAGCAGCAGGGGAGTTACCCCAGACTGCTCTTTGTAGACTTCAGCTTGGCGTTTAACACCATACTCCCACAATGACTGGTGTCCAAACTGGCAGATCTGGGACTTCCATCGCTCACCTGCAGTTGGATACTGGACTTCCTGCCTGGTCACTCCCAGAGGGTCAGGCTGGGTCTCCACACTTCCACTGCTCTCAGCCTCAACACCGGGACATTACAGGGTTGTGTGCTCAGCTCTCTCCTCTACACCCTCTACACATATGACTGTGTCCCCACTCACCATAGCAACAAGATCATAAAGTTTGCGTATGACACGACGGTGGTCGGACTCATCTCGGGCAAGGAGGGTGAGCTGGCATACAGGGAAGAGGTGGAGCGGCTGTCAGAGTGGTGCACAGTCAATAACCTGCTCCTCAACACCACAAAAATGAAGGAGCTTATTATTAGCTTTAGAAAAAACAAAACTGACATCCAGCCACTCATCATTGGTGGGGCCTGTGTGGAGAGGGTCCCAGTGTTCAGGTTTCTGGGCATTGAGCTGGAGGATGACCTGACCTGGAGTGCCAACACCAAGGAGCTGCTGAAGAAGGCGCAGCAGAGACTGTATTTTCTGAGAATCCTCAGAAAGAACCATCTCCCCAAAAATCTGCTCCTTGCCTTTTATCACTGTACCATCGAGAGTGTGCTCATGTACGGACTGTGTGTGCGGCATGGCAGCTGCACTTCCTCAGAAAGGAAAGCGCTCCACAGGGTCGTCAGGACAGAGGAAAGAATAATTGATTGTACCCACCCCACTCTGGAACAAATCTACACCTCCTGATGTAGCAAAAAAAGCAATAGACACTTCACAGGATTCATCACATCCCAGTCATTGCCTCTTCTAGTTTTTGCCATCGGGCAAGAGATACAGGGCAATGAAAACCATGACAAACCGCCTTAAAAACAGCTTTTATCCAAAAGCAATCATGGCCTTGAACTCAGAATAAAACTGCTCCATATCATTCTCTCCCAATGTGCAATATAGACCTTAAGTCAACAAGTGCAATTTGTATATTTTGTAAAGTACTTTTATTACTATTCGGTTTGTTATTATTTTCTCTCTTCTTGTCTTTTTAACTCTTATGCCTCACATTGAGTCGACTGCACCTTCAATTTCATTGTTCCTTTGTAAAAGTGACAATGACAATAAAGATCTATCTATCTATCTATCTATCTATCTATCTATCTATCTAAAAGCCAATTATTTCTTGGTCATTTAATAACTGATACGTTTTTACTTGTCACTTTGGCTCCTTGTCCCTAAAGGAGTTGTTAACAGAGAGGTGTTAGCAGGACTGGATTGAGCATGTAGTTCTTGGACGCTTCCTATGGAGAATATACCAGATGCAGATCACAGGTAGAAGACCTGGAGGAAGACTTAGGACATGTTATTGGGAATATATATCTCATGTAGTCTCAGAGTAGCTTCTAGGAATTCCCCAGGATAAGGTGGAAAAGACAGAATGGCCTTGTGTATCCAAAATAGCATGTTACGACAGTGATTCTCACCAGGAAAAGCAAACAGAAAGTGAAATATTTTATTATAATGTTTAAAATAGACAGACTAATAAAAAATAAAAGTTACACAAATACTTTTTTTATAACATTCTAAACATTACAGTATAAATGGGAGAATATAATCTAGATAACTAAGCAAATTTTAATTTAACTCATACAAAGGCAAACATTATTTATATAATTAATAATGCTTACTGTATTTACAAAATGTAACATATCACTAATCCTTTTAAAAATACACATGATACATACAATATATGCAGCACATAAGTAAGCCAAAAATATATTTACAAAATATTTTCACATTACATACTACTGATAAAACAAGAAGTGATATAATAATGCTTGCACCATGTCCTGTATTCTACAAACATGCTTAACTACTGTATAATATTGCAGACAAATCACTTTATTTTTTTTTTTAACTATGACAGTTGTGACAGATAGAGGGTACTATCATCCTCTTGAACCTTTGGACAATACGTCAGACACCAGGTAAAAGTCCAATAGTTGACTTTATTAATAATCAACAGTGCACAAAGCACCCTCCACTCCACACTATTCATAAACAATACAATAATAAATCAATAATCAATCCTCCATTCTCCCAGACGCATTGCTACCCTTCCACCCAGCTCAGCTCAACCCTGGGATCTCCCATAGTCTTTTAAATAGTCCATGACCCGGAAGTGCTCCTGAACCCCTGTCCATGTGACTTCTTAGCACTTCCAGGTCAGATCAAAACTCCTCTTCAACCCAGAGGCACATCATTCCCTTTCTCCATGTAACTCGGACGCACTTCTGGGTTGTAGGGAAAATACTTGCTGCTTCTCCCTGCAGCGCCTTCTAGCGGCCCCCGTGGTATCCAGCAGGGCTGTAAAGGAAAACTTCATGGTCCATAATTCCCTGCTGGCATTCGGGGCACCTCCATGCTGCAGGGAGGGCTCCACCTGGTGGCCTGGGGGTATTGGCCGGGATGACTGGCCGGCCATATTCCACACAGTCAATACAACAACAAAGAAACTTGTAAATTATGAGTAACACTTTCCATTCTGTTTTTGCATTGTATAAGCTTTTGAAAGTGATAAATTTATCTTAAGCTAACAAAAATTTTGCTGGCTGCTTCAAGTTGATTATGTTTGTATAACTAACAGACACCAAATAAATACTTTGCATAGAATTTTTGCATAGCTGATACATGTAAAACTTTTAATAGCTCAAATAACCTATTTAACATTTTGCATCCATTCTTTCCATTTTCCCAACAGGCAGAGTCTGCTCTCACACTTTTGCTGCCCTTAGGGAAGTTGTAAATGTCACCCCCTTTGCTTTGAGTGGACTCATTAGTAAACCATTGGAAGCACTCCCAATTAAAATGCACACATGATGTTAAGTGAGCTACAAATACAATAACCAAACACTACTTTCTTGAGATATTAATAAAGCATATTATTCATACAAAGATGGTGAAAAAATATTTTACACAGTACTCCACTTCCTACAAGATCACTTTTCACTAACATACCAGGTCAAAAGTCTTCTTTTGTAAAACAAATACTATCAGTATGACAACAAAAAATGTCACTGACTAGTAAAGTTATTGTAAATATTGCACTAACAAGGAACAGAACTGGAAATTGTGTATTTATAAATTAGCATAAATGTCTAGACTTTTAAATGAAATAACTGCAAATATGATAGATAACATAGTGTGTTTTATTTGTTTTGCCATATTTTAGGCTATAATATTTCTCAGTTTTCATGAAGCTTAATGATAGTTGAAGAATAAAATGAAAAGGAAATTCAACAGAAAAATCACTGTGAAAGCAAAAATGGACTACCAGTTTCAATGCATGGTCTGATAAATATTGCATAATTGACTCCATTTCACGTTATCTGTTACAGCCTGATGACATTAGTCACTTTTTTAGAAATTACTCATTTCAAAAATAACGACCAATTGTAATCTATCCAATTTACTCCAGATGAGCCCCTAAATTGCTTTTCCTACAACTTCTCATTTCATACATATTGCCCTTTAATTAGTCATGCCTGTTTTTATATATTTAAATTGATGATATATTTATATCAGGAAAATATTCTGTATATTCTATAGTTACTTTAATAACACAATGGAGAAACTACTAATTATTCCCTCATATTTAGAAACAGTTAATTATTCCCTTATAGTGATCTGACTGTGCATGATTTTTGATGTGCTGCTCCACCAGGGAGAAAGCCTATAGAATTTTTATTAGGCCCTTGCTGAAACTAAAAATATCTACAATAACAATTTGACCTGACTACAACTGTCCGTCGGTACCTAATAAGCATCAAGGCTTTTCTATTGTTTTTCTCCAGCAATCTTAAAGATGTAGGTGGGTACGTGGATTGGTGATTCTAAATTGGCCAACTGTGTGAGTGGTTGTGGGTGTGCACGTGTACTGGTACCCCCAGTCTTTTGCCCAGTACTGCCTGACCCCTTCAACACTAAATTATATAAAATAGGTTTGACAATGCCTGTAAGACTCTATTGTCCCTGTATGCTCTCTTCCTACTTGGCTATTTAAAAGGAAATGGTATGGTGTTTTTTTTTCATATTGCTAGTCACAGACTTATCAAGTTGCCTTTTCTTGTCTACTTCTCTCTTAACAACTCTGCAGCTCTGTTTGGAAAATTTATGATAGACACTAATAATGTTTTCAAAGAGAGATTTTGATTGTTAACCACTAGAAAAGTATACCTTTAATTGTATCAACTATTTACTCTTCAAAAAAAAAATCTGTGTTCAAGTGCATTGACTCATTTCAATTACAGGGTTCTGATGCTAGTGTTGGTAGTTAAGGTATTAAAATGGCTCATTTTAACTACAAGCTCTTATGTAATTATATAATGGTGTTTTCAAGCTCAGAAAAAAAATCATTATATGAAGCTGCAACATTTCAATATTCAAATCTATGTTTGCATTAGCAATCATTCAGATTCTTCACAAAGGCCTTCGGAAACTGAGTGGATTTTACTCTGTAGGAGGCTTATAGCCTAAGATTCTGCTGCTTTTGACAACATTTTTCTTGAAAAAATAAAGTGAAACAGCTGATGGCAGCCAAGTGGGTGATTATGAATTTCAAAGCACCCACACATGTACTGCAGATTACTTCAGATTTCATAAAATAAATTGTTTATTGACTAGCATGATTTAGAAAACAAAGAACTGAATGTGGAAAAGTAGCAATAAATATATCTATCCCTCTGCAACTCTAGTAATTGCATCAAAAACAGGAAAAATTATTCATGCCTCTTTTGCTTGTTATATTTTCTCAGTTAAAACATTTTTTGCATAACTTATTTTGTTACCTGAATCATTTCAAAGCTTCATGTCTACTCTGCACCTCTTCTACTTTGACTTTTATGGGTTTGGTTAACAGGAAGAGAAATTGTTTTTAGCCTAGCAAACAGAAATACTCTACAGGCAACAAAGACTATGTTTCTATGAAGCTCTTGGCAGAAATCCAACATAACACATGCAAATGTTAGGGAATGTATTTCCCCACACTGAAAATCCAGCAGATACAGGCTCATTATTGCAGTACAGTCATGTGCAATTTGAAACTGGCATTTCTACAGGTAGCCCCTTTAGCTTTAACTTTGTAGTTTTCCAGCTATGTATATGAAGTATATAGTATTTTTATATAAAACAGTTTAACACAGTACAGAATTATTTAACAGAAGTTCCTTAATATTTTTTAATACAAGTATCTTTGCATATGTTGTACCTGTATATGGCTAACACGATTAAGTAATTTCATAAAATAAATGTGCTTCTTTGTATTTAAAATGATGCATTCTATTAAAAATGTACACCTAATTAATTTTCCTTCACTACTTTCTATCAACATAAAAGAGTTGCTAGAATCCAAACTTGTAACTATTAGAGAAAGGTAGGAACACATGTAATGCCTTCCTATCAGAATTCAGAGAAAAACATCCAACTTGCGAATGTTGCAATTGAGCTCCAGCCTCACTGGGCCACATGTTTTGGGTGTGTACTAAATTAACATCATTCTGGACAAAAAAATTTTAAATGCCTCTCAGACAGCCTTGGTGTCAACATCACTCCTAATCCATAAGCAGCTTTGTGTTTGATGTACTCCCAGATGGGTTTAAAGTGGAGATGGACAAGCAATCACTATTAGCACTTGGACTTATCTTGCTCAACTGGAAGAATCCTAGGCCATCTCTTTTTAGTCTGTGTTACTGATGATATATACTTTTTGAAATTGGAAAAAAAATCTAATTCTCACTTAGAGGATCTGTTCAAAACTTTTTTAAAACCTGGCAGGATCTAATCAATAACATTTTAGAATAAGCAGGGATGTCATTTCAAATAACTAGGCAAATACATAACACATCTTTGGAGAACTGGTGGATACCAGTATGCTAAAACTTTGCATAAGATTCAGCCAACACAACAACAACCACAACTTTTCATTTCTATTTGTAAATGTTGTAATAAGATTCCTCCTAATATTTTTTTCCAAACAAATGATTATAGCTATTTGGTTTAACACTTTCTTACTATAAAATGTCCTTTTTAAACATTAATTTTGTCTGTGCACTAGAAGAAGCTATAAAATGTTAACTTAAAGATGTACATTTACTAAATTAAGTTTTCTTTAGTACACTAATTCTTCAAATTCTCCACTCATGTAAAACCTGATTGTCAGGGGATAGCTGACATTTTGAAGAACTAAACTAAACACCAGAAAGTGCATTCTTTGAATTGTTTTAGTTTCTAGTGTACTTCTTTAGTTAAAAAGTAACTCTTCAATCTCTCTTCCTCTTTGTATAAAGGCGACCGAATCCAGTCACTCAAGGTTGCCATGTCAGATTTGCAACAAGAATGTACAGGTCATGTTGACAACCATGGTGTCTTTTTTTTCATTTCTCCATTCATCCAATTAATCAAATAAATTGTATAATTCAAAAATAGCTCCTATTTCATCAGTCCAAGAAGGAATCTTTCAGAGAAGGTGACATGTCAAGAACTTTATACATTGAATATCACAGTACTAGGTAAGACATGACATCTGGTAGGTAGCATGATCACAAATGGAGGGAAAACACTACGGTAGCTCATAAACATTGTGTCCTCTTACCCTACAGTCCTCCATACTTCCAAAGACTTTGCCCCCTGTTCATAGGGAAAGAGAGGATCAGGAAAAGTATTTTTCTTAGGTTATCATAATTTGTATTCTCCTAGTCATTACTTGATACAACTGTTATTTTGAAGCATGGTGAAAATGTTATTAAATGAAGTTGCTTGATTAATTTACATGACTCATCAAGCGTACTTGTGGAATCTTTTTAGCTTCAGCCCTTTTGTCTCCTTTTAGTCACATGAAATTTAGTGTGCATATTAATTACATATTCAGTAACTTCCCTTCTTTACCTCAAAACATGTCTAAATCCTGTTCATATCTCTGACTTCCCCATTATGGACTTCTCTATTGTACCTTTTCAACATTATTGCAGGGAAAAATGCGCAGAATTGGTTTGCACAGCAGATAGCAGGGAGGTAGGAGGACTACGAATTCCTAAAGGCTGACAATACATACCTTTACAGGGTGCCACCACAATTCTGTTTTGTGCAGAAAAATAAATAAATATTTACATTAAACAAGCAATACATAAGGTTATGCCAAAAGAGATACGATAAATAATGTAGTATAAAACTAAATGTCATACCTATTGTACTGTATACCCACAAGCCTTTGAATATGGACATAACGGCTAGACTTTGTATAACATTTCAAACTTATGCAAGCTGCTCTGGTTTAATCAACCAGTTTATGATTATCGTTTAGTTAGCTTGCTCAGACTTTTATAGTCTTTCTGTTAAGAGCAACTTCTGAAATGGTGATGAAACTGAATTCAAGGAGATTGAAGACATTTTTTAAAATGGCACAGATTGAGACTGCTTTTATCCATCAAACAAACATCACTACTAAAATCACTACCTGAGACAGAATTGTATTTGACTCCATTCAGGCTGGTGAATAGAGACTTTTCAGTCCAAGAAAAGAGCAACTAACTGCTCTTGAAATACAAACAACTTATTTGCTGTGAGATATGGCCGGCCGTTCATCCCAGCCAATACCCCCAGGCCGCCAGATGGAGCCCTCCTTGCAGCATGGAGGTGCCCCGAATGCCAGCAGGGAATCATGGACAGTGGAATTACAATGCACAGCCCTGCTGGATACCATGGGGGCCGCCAGGAGTCGCTGCATGGAGGCCCAGGGATTTATATTTTCCGTATAGCCCGTAAATGGGGCTAGGCATCTAATAAGGCCACCAAAAGCAACTATTAATGTTCACCAGAAATCTAAAACAACATTCCAGTTTTTTGCTTGTTCAAGGAGGTTGCAGGTAAATTTATGAAACTGTTACCCTCCTTAATGAAAAAATGTTTTATATAGTTGAACATATTGATCTTTTATTAGACACACTGAAATCCGTATCTTTTTTGATGATCCAGCTCATTTCATAGTGCTTTGCTAAGAAGTACAGTGATGGTCAGAAAAACAAAAAAGAATTACGGCAAGATAGCAAGGTTTTTCCTCACTGGCTCTTCAAATGTATAGTCACTTTATTTTATGAAAGCTGCAGTCAGTTTATCCAAATTATCTAACATTTTCTATTACATGTTTGACATGTTACGCCTGCATTTCCATCATTGATCATGCGACAAACCCAAAATAAAGGTTCAAGAATAAATGTCCAAAAGATTGTCTTGGGACTATATCTGAACAATAAAAACAACAATTATTGAGGTAATTGAAATAAGCATGTTGCAAAATATTTATTTAGCAATATAACCAAACAAAAATCACAAATGCTAAAAATGCATGAAAGCACTGCACTTCAAACTCCAGTTTCTTTCCACAAGAAAAAGACATTAAATTAACCAACGTGTGCAATGTGACAGTGTCTGTTCCAGTACATTGCTCCAACCTTGCTTCTATTTCTACTGCCATTAGCTAATGTTTCTCAAGATCCTTTATAGAAAAAGTGAGATCAGAATGTTGACACATTGGTGAACAGATAGTGCCTTTCCCTGGCGACATCATTCAAAGCAATTAAGACTATAACATTTTGAAAATAACACATCCTAAAACAAAGTAAATTCATGCAATAAAGGAAGATAGCATAACTTGAAAGGGAGAAATCAACAGCTTGAGAAAAGGCCAGAATAAAGTATCACTAAGAATTACAAATATAGTCCATGAGCATGTCCTCATTTTAGATTTTAGAACATAAAAACTTCATGGACCTACATAGAAATTTCACACTGTAAACAGAGCATTTAAATACTTGCCGTAAGATAATATTAATTTTCTGGACTATAATGAGTAAGAAATGTAAAAGAATAATATGAAGAGTTAATTTTCAATGTGTTGTATACTATAGCAGGGTATTTGAGACAGATCTATAATAGACAAGAACTTGCCTTCATACTCCAGATAATTTTTCACCCTGTGCCATTGTAAGTTTAACTGACCTGGGTTAGATCCCCACCTAGACTTCTATGTTTGAAAATGAAAAAGTACAGTTCCCTCATGACTCATTTATAAAGGCAGGGATGCACCTAGTTTCTCTATTCCACATTTTTTTATAGCACAATGCCATTTTTATGATTTACCAGTATAATATTATAACTGCATCTGTATGTTGTGTGGAGAATGAGACTGTTTTACCTTAAATGACCAAATGGCATCCTTTCTCCCAGACTTTCTATTGTGTTTACGTGCTTAGTAATAAATATCAATACATTTTCTGAACCTAATAAATAGTTCAACCTGTGGCATCAAGCTTGGCTGTAAGCAAGCAGTACCAGTTTTAAGCCAAGCCAATCTAAGTGTCTTGATCGTAACTATCAGCCTAGTTCACGATCTAGGGCAAAAGACATCTTCTCTAAGTTTACCTGTTCTTTCAAGTTAACTTCGGTACTTTCTCTGTTTATCTTGTCCCTTCTTAAAAATCTATTCCACTTTAGCTTACCTGCTTGTGCCCTACCATTTACAAGTTTACTTATGATTAGTTGGCCTTCTTTGTCATTCCTCACCTTATTCATTTTCTGCATTCCCTGCATAATTCTCACTTCTAGTATTGCTGTTTTTGTGCTGTCCCTTTCATCATGCACATTCTCAGTCCATCCTTCTGTTAGATTGGGTTCCTGCTGCTCTTAAGCATTCATGAGTTTTACCTGTATCAAAGAAGTCCAACCTTTTACTGATGTTTCTTTCCAAGTTTCACTCAATCTCTGATCTACCTTTCCTACCCAAACATATTCTATATTGATTGTTCTTTGAATATTAAGCATCTATCCATCCATCTTCTTAACCCACTTATCCAGAGCAGGGTCACAGGGGAACCACATCCTATCTCTATCTCTAGTAATTATAACTTTGAATGTTTTCAGTTTAGATCTCAACACCACTATATTCATTTGTAATGGAAATAATCTTCTTTCTCTTGAAAACTGATGCAAATTCAGTCTACTTCTGTGCTGCTTCTCCTTGACCTCCCTGCTGCTTTTGACACTCTTTCGCCAAGTGGTGAGCTATACTTAACCATCAAGAACTTACTGCACTTAAATGTGTTCCCATCTATCAGTCATATTTCTTAAACCAGCTCTCCTGTCCTTATGACTTGGGTGCCCCTGAAACATCAGTGCTTATTTTGCTGCCCTTCAATATCCCAAAATGTCCATTTGACAAATACATCCTCCAAAATGGGATTCATGTTTGACTCTTATGTTGATGATAACTAACTTTGTATCAAAATCACTCCTGGATAACATTAGCTAAAGCCACACTATTTTCCCATCTCAAAGACTTCAACATTTGAATGATTACAAATGGCTTGCAAACTATTGTCAAAATATTCAGAGCTGCTTTTTGTAATATATCCAGCATAACATGAAAAGGTTGGTTTCATCTTCAGGTACAGCACATTGCCACACCCAGCAAGTGGCAAAACAATTTGGGATCCTAGTTGGAGACCCTCCTGGCAGACATGTGGTCCAGTCCCACCCCCTGGAAATGACTATCTATCTGCTACATAGACATTACCTTGGCCTAGTCTAACTGCTTGTGTCTTCAACAATGAGGATGTCGTGAGCCGGATTATCCTTGGGGAATCAGATCACCCAGTCGCAGTGCCACAACTGATGCTCCCTCACAATGCAGGTAATGTGCCTCATTTGGGACTCCATGAGCAACCGCTTGTTCAAAACAAAGTCAAAACAGCAGTACTCAAGGATTCTCTGAAGAGATGCCAGTCTTCATCTTAGGTCAATGGATAGTGTCCATGTCTCACATCCATAAAGCAAAACAGGAAGCACCAGGACTCTAAAAACTTGGACCTTCGTCCTTTGCAAAGATATTGGGAGTACCACACACCACTTTCCAGCAACCTCATGACTCCCCATGCTCTCCCAATCTGTCTACTGACTTCACAGGAAGAGTCACTGGAGACATGAATGTCACTGCTGAGGTAAGTAAACCTCTCAACAAGGTCGACATTCACTCTGCAGAGAGACAACCCGCTGATGGCTGTGCCCAAGAGGCCATTAAAGGCCTAGATCTTGGTTTTTATCCAGGACACTCCCAAGACCATAGACTCAGACTACTCACACAGTCTATCGAGAGTCCCGATCAGAGCCTCCATTGACTCAGGGAAGATCACAGCATTATTGGCAAAATCAAGATCAGTGAATCTTTCTTCATTAACAGCCGCTAGACCCCACAACCCTGCCCAACAGCCAGTTCATGCAAGCATTGAACAGAGTAGGAACAAGAACAGGCCCCTGATGAACTCTAGAATCAACAGGGAAAAACGCAGAGGTTCTGCCTCCACTCTGCACAGCATTTACAATACCAGTGTACAGGCTGACCATGACATCCAGAAACTTTGGGGGGATTCCATGAAGTCTCAGGAAGTCCCACAGTGCAGCTTGATCAACTGATTTACAAAAATCGACAAAGGCTGCAAAGAAAGTCTGCCGATACTCGTGTTTGCGCTCCATGGAAACCCTCAGTGCCAGGATATGTTCAATGGTAGACTTCTTAGGCATAAATTCAGACTCCTCCAGTCACTGGTAGGTAAGCAAATGATCACGGATCCTACTGAGGATGATCCTAGCAAGGACCTTACCCAGCACCAAGAGCAGTGTTATCCCCTGGTAGTTGGAGGAACAGCCTCAAAAATCATGTCCAAGAGATGTCCAACATCCTAGCCAGAGGATCATCTTTAAATAGCTGCTCAAAGCAGCCATCCCAGCCTTTCACACTTGCAGCATCATTCATAAGGACCATTCAATCACCCGCCCTGACTGAGACTCTCTTCGACCAGCCATACACATTTAATTTGCTAATTATGCCAGCTTTTCCAGTCAGCTGGTCTCTCTTATCAGCCACTCCTCACTTTCAAAAGGTAATTAAGATTTATACAATAACCGTATTTCACAGTGCAGAATATTTTCTACCTAGCAATTCAAGTGTATTACAATCAAGCAAAGCACTGTAAAACTGTGGGCTCCAGTAAGAGTATCTCTGTGTCTGCCTAAATGTCTGCTCTCTTTGAAAGAAAAGAGAGGAAACCATTTTGTCAGCTCCATTTGAGCTCAATCAGGTTCTGGCTATTAACAGAGCCGAGAGCATTTAATTCTGTGTACACCTGCCCCAAGCCACTCTTATCTGGGTTATTCAAAAGAAAGGTAATGATTTACTTCATGAGGTAGAATTACACTATAAACAAGAATAGTTGCATCAAATGTATGAGACCAGTAACAGCACACTGAATGATAACATGCAGTGAATACACTCGAATCGACTTACTTTGTTTTAGGATGTGTTATTTTCAAAATGTTATAGTTTTCATCCTCTTTCTCTATAGGAGGTGAGTTTTCTGGCCAATCAAGAACAGGGATACCATGGTCCTTAAACCAGATACTGGTAGCTTTGGTACTGTGTGCAGGTTCCAGGTCCTGTTGGAAAATGAAATCTGCATCTCCATAAAGTTCGTCAGCAGCAGGAAGCATGAAGTGCTATAAAACTTCCTGGTAGACGGCTGCGTTGACCTTGGACCTCAGAAAACACAATGGACCAACACCAGCAGATGACATGACACCCCAAACCATCACTGACTGTGGAAACTTTACACTGGACCTCGAGCAACGTGGATTCTGTGTCTCTCCTCTCTTCCTCCAGACTCTGGGACCTTGATTTCCAAAGGAAATGCAAAATTTACTTTCATCAGAGAACATAACTTTGGACCACTCAGCAGCAGTCCAGTCCTTTTTGTCTTTAGCCCAGGCGAGACGCTTCTGACGCTGTCTCTTGTTCAAGAGTGGCTTGACACAAGCTGAACAGCTGAAACACATGTCTTGCATATGTCTGTGCATGGTGGTTCTTGAAGCACTGACTCCAGCTGCAGTCCACTCTTTGTGAATCTTCCCCACAGTTTTGAATGGGTTTTGTTTCACAATCCTCTCCAGGGTGCGGTTATCCCTATTGCTTGTACACTTATCTCTACCACATCTTGTCCTTCCCTTTGCCTCTCTATTAATGTGCTTGGACACAGAGCTCTGTGAACAGCCAGCCTCTTTAGCAATGACCTTTTGTGTCTTGCCCTCCTTGTGCAAGGTGTCAATGGTCGTCTTTTGGACAACTGTCAAGTCAGCAGTCTTCCCCATGATTGTGTAGCCTACAGAACTAGACTGAGAGACCATTTAAAGGCTTTTGCAGGTGTTTTGAGTTAATTAGCTGATTAGAGTGTGGCACACAGGTGTTTTCAACATTGAACCTTTTCACAATATTCTAATTTTCCGAGATACCGAATTTGGGACTTTCATTAGTTGTCAGTTATAATCATCAAAATTAAAAGAATAAACATTTGAGATACATCAGTATGTGTGTAATGAATGAATCTAATATACAAGTTTCACTTTTTGAATGGAATTACTGAAATAAATCAACTTTGTCATGATATTCTAATTTTATGACCGGCACCTGCATAATGATATTAAAATGTACTTTTCAAATGAAATGTTTAAAGTCTGAATACATGTATTCTATGATTTTAATAGAAATGTGTACTTTTTCACAGTCTGATAGAGGTTCATAGAGGGCTAGATTCTTAGTAAAGGACCAAAATTCAAAAATAATATCTAAAAATTAAAAATATCATATTCAAAATCCTGCGGTGGGTTGGCACCCTGCCCAGGATTGGTTCCTGCCTTGTGCCCTGTGTTGGCTGGAATTGGCTCCAGCAGACCCCCGTGACCCTGTATTCGGGTTCAGCGGGTTAGAAAATGGATGGATGGATATTCAAAATCATTGACCTTGAAATAGTATATCATAACTGGGATTTTTGATACTGGTGAGTCAGGAGGCACCAGACAAAAATGATGAAATAATTTCAAAGTGTAAAAAAGTAATTGTTATGAACACAAAACAGATTGTGTTTGTTCATTATTGTAACTTACATGAAGATCACATCATATTTTAAGACAAATGAACACATAAATGTGATTATTTCCAGAGGGTTCACATACTTTTTCTTGCCACTGTAAACTCATTTTATATTATGCTCTAGGGTTCTTTATCATAATAATTTTAAAAGTCTATTACACACAAAAGAATGTTGATCTATGGAACCAGATGGTCAGTTGTTCCGGAATATTTGATCCACAACAGACACTTTATGGAACAAAAACAAAATATTTGATTTGATGTGTTATGATATGAACTCTTGCTTCAACAGAACATTTTATATTTCATGTAAAGCGGAAGGAATTATTTTATATGCTTCTTCATCTTGGTAAGATGTGTTATATTTGAAAAATAAAATATATGCACAGTAGATTGGAGTGTAGTATCCTTTTAGACAACATAGACAAATATTTATGCTGTTTTGTGAATATTGTAATGCCCATGGATACATCCAATGCCCTATGAATTTAAATAAATACATAAATAAAAATATAAGTGGACATTCATTAGTATCAAGGATTAAGATGTAACAAGTCCTGCCCATAAAGTAACCCATTTCCCTTTCTGAGCCTCTGCCTCCCAAAAAGGTCTGTAGGTCATAGCCACTGTTCCAGTACATGGTGTTGACAATAGATGGATGTGATATTTTATTTACACACCTGTCTCTCCAAGTGCATGATGTTTCGTGTTGCTAATGCAGCTATATAAAAATACAAAAGTAGTATATTCTGACTTAATTTGCTCATAAGTTGTTAACACACAATTGGCCTGACAGGCACAATTTCAGCTCCAAATGCACTCGGTGACGGTCGGCCCACAGAGCTTAACTTTAGGTCCACCTCGAACCCGGTCTACTTGCCAAAAGAAAGTTGGAAACCTCACCCCCATTACAGGCGAAATAAATAAATAAATAAACAACAAAAAACTACGGTTAAACACGAAGAGTCTCTCATTCTGGTGCGAGCACCTGAAGTCCTACGCTTGGATGCATTCCAGGCTGTCTTGGCTTTTGACGTTTGAAAGCGAGCCTTCGGATTGGATGGCTGGCTAATGCACTTCACCCGGGTAACCGCGCCGTGGTGCCTCGTGCAGTCTGAAACACACCAGCAGCATAAGCGCTGGAGGCGGCGGCGTGCAGCAGAATTACAAGGAGAGGGAGACAGAGAGAGAGAGAGAGAGAGAGAGAGAGAGAGAGAGAGAGGGAGGCTGCGAGTCTGCGAGTCGAAGCACACGGGTATTGTTACCTTCCGCTGGCTTTCTGCGAACATTCGCTCCCTTTTAAATGCCGTCTTCGGCAGGAGAGAGAGGCACATCGTCACCCGTGTGACAACCCAGGCTTCCTGAAAACATCTGCTTACCTGAAGGTCCGCTAGATCGTGAGGTACTTTCCTGCGTTTTTGCTCACCATGTCTTTCATTATTTCTATTCGGACGTCCAAAAAATAGCAAGCTAGTCGTCAGGCCGGGGAGTCGAGCGCTGAGAGAATGCTTATTGGGACTTACCCGTATCCCTTCTCGCTGCCTGCCAGCATTTCAAAATGTAAATATTAGACCAGCTGCCATAAGGTATTTCGGAGTCGTGTGCCGCCTAAGATAATTATTATTTTAAAAGCGGTTGTTAAATACCCTGAACTTCACCTTACTTGGTTGATTATATGGGAATTTTAAAATTTTATTTGCTCTCCAGGCAACAGCCTGTTTTATACAGGAATCCTTTTAGCTTCCTGCTTTGGCACAAATGGTGTTTATCGAGAAGCGAGATAATGGTGTGGTTGGGAGTGTTTTAGGGGAAGATTGACACAAGTGGCCGACAGCAGTCCACATGCGAGCATTATTGCGGTGACACTTGGCTGATCATTGATTTGCTTTTGGGTCTTGGATGTTTGATACACCGAGGAGTAATTTTTACTGTGTGATCTTTTGACACTTAGCAGTAAAAGGCACTATATCAAATAAAGATTAATGTTTGTTTTCTTACATTTTGGGAAGCGGGTAAGGGCTAACGCCTGAACATGAAAACGAATGAGGTTCTACAACTGCCCCTCTGTACCATCAACCTCGAGAGTTATTAACGGTGTTACCTGTGCTTTACATTTAAGGGAGTATAAAATGACAGGTTGTTAAGTTATCGCAAAATGTACGTGTTCAACTTTTAGTAACATCATCTGTTTACACCTGTAGGTTTTTACATGTGTGCTCATTAGTTCATGGTGAATGTCCTGTTGAATTAAATAACCACTTCTCCACTCTTTTCTTTTGTAATATAAAGGACACACATATGTGCCATCCAGGTAAAAATGTGGAGAAGCTGATAAGGACTACTGTGTATGGTGTTCAAGTTGTGTTTTTGGAAAACCAAAAATTAAAAGGGAGCCATCATGACGGTGTTTAGGCAAGAAAATATTGAAGATTATTATGAGATTGGAGAAGAGCTGGGAAGGTAAGTAAACTGCAAGTTCCTTTTATATGTATAGCATATTGGATTTCTGGACAACATATTCTGGATAACTTGAAAGTTGACGGAATAGCTAAACGTTATTGCATTTGTTTATAGTTGCTTACTGGCATGTTATTGACAGTTTTTGTAGTAGCTGTTTTTGCATTGTAGTTATCTGTACTGGAAGTGAATTGCATCATCATTAATACTCTTAGTTGGGGTAAATATACATTCTAAGAGTGACATATTGTATATGAAAGTGATACTGGAAGCAAAGTGTCAAGTTTGAAATCTTTACATCCATTTTCAGATGAGCTGCAGAGAAAGCTGTTCAGATTGCTTTGAATTAGAGGTTAATCTCTAAATAGCAGTGAGTTACTTGCAGTTTAGTGGTTATGGTTACTTACATTTTCTAAATGGCCTATGATCACTGTGTTATGGAATGTGATGGCTTGTTTCAGAGTATTTTCCTACCTTTTCAAATACATCTGTCTAGATTGGTGTAATTAATTGCTTTATTACTGCAAAAGTCAATTATGAGTAAATGTTCGAGTAATTTTTTGAACATTAACTGTTTACTTAGAAATTATATTAATAATAAATGTAATTTTATCTGTCACTGTGAAAAACTGCAGTTAATGAATAACATGGTTTCTTTGTACTCAGTAATTGCATTTCACAATGTTTGATATTTGTTTTCCTAAGGGAAAACAAAAGAGATAATGTGAAAGCTATCAAAACCCATGGTGGTATAATGTGAAATAATGGAAAGCAATCAAAACTTTATTTGGATTGCCTACATAGTAAAAGGTATAGGCCTACTGTAGAGAAAAAGTTTGAAACTGCAATCTCTTGGTTTTATCCACTGTGTTTGGTAGCTCTTTTACCAGTTGAGGCACTCAGTAGTGCTTAAACAATAATCCATTAAATCTCAACGGCGTTTCAAGTTTCTGCTTGGAAACCAAGAAGCATACATTAATAGTGACGGCTTAAATGTGGTGCAGTAATAGTTTTTAAGCTTGGTTTTCTATATGGAGCTTTGAGAGAGATACCATTTAACTTAATCCTGGAGGAATCTATATTTTTTCCACAGTTTTCTCAATAGCTTTTTCCTTTTGTAAGTTGCAAGGGCTGAAAATTACCCAGAGTTGGTTTGCTTTTTGTTTTAGGTTAATCATTAATGTTCAAAATGGATAACTGAAGAAATTTGGCATGGAATCTACCTTTGGCAGAAAAGTTGTAGTTCTTGTGATTAAACGTTTTGCATTAGGCAAAATATGTCTATTTTCATCAGTTGTTCATTCAGAGGACAGAATGGGTCTGAAGTAGGCAAACCCTGTCCCAGTATGTGTTGGAACAACTGAATTAAAAGCTTGTGCCTTGTAGTGAATGTCTACATCCAGAATAATGTCAAAGAGGTCAAAAGTATAAATGTAACATTTGTGCTAGAAAACGGGCAAGAGAGGAACACAAAATGCAAATTAAAACCAAACTGAAATATGATTCTGCGGCCCCATTCCCTACCCTTTGTGTTTAATCAAATAAAGGTAAAAACATGGCTCTAAATACATTTCTTAGACCAAGTTATGTATAACTAAGGTTAGAATTCAAAAAAACATCTACATAAAGATCACAAATATATAGTAGATTCCTCCTTTGCTCTCACATTTATTTTCATATAATATCCATCCATCCATCCATCCTCTTCCGCTTATCCGAGGTCGGGTCGCGGGGGTAGCAGCTTAAGCAGAGAGGCCCAGACTTCCCTCTCCCCGGCCACTTCTTCCAGCTCTTCCGGGAGAATCCCAAGGCGTTCCCAGGCCAGCCGGGAGACATAGTCCCTCCAGCGTGTCCTGGGTCTTCCCCAGGGCCTCCTCCCGGTTGGACATGCCCGGAACACCTCACCAGGGAGGCGTCCAGGAGGCATCCTGATCAGATGCCCGAGCCACCTCATCTGACTCCTCTCGATGCGGAGGAGCAGCGGCTCTACTCTGAGCCCCTCCCGGATGACTGAGCTTCTCACCCTATCTTTAAGGGAAAGCTCAGACACCCTGCGGAGGAAACTCATTTCAGCCGCTTGTATTCATATAATATCACTTCCTTAAAATGTGCATAGTCTTAGAGCATGCATTTCGTAATAATAATAATAACAACATATCTGTCAGGATGTTAATAATAATTACAAGATATAAGTACAAGATAAAAGCAACTGCTCATTTTTTAGGCTTCATTCAAATATGTTTGTATTTTCCGATGGCTTCCAGAAATTATTGGTAGTCTACAGGCTATATGAAATTAAAGAATGACATTATTATTTATTCAGATTTGCTTTTGGCAGTTTACAGTTTATATGAAATAAAGGACATTATTATTTAAGTGCAGCATAGTACAAACAATGCAGCATTTAAGCAGCTTGGTTGATTTTTTTTGATCAGGAAGAAATAAAAATAGAGACCTTCTTTACTTCTTCTAATGCTGTCAGTTCCCTAAATGAAGTAAAAAAAAAAAAGTCTCTGACTTGGATCTGTTCAGAATCCACCCATTTATCCGATGAAAATCAGTAATGAAGAGCACCAACAAACAACTGCAGTTCTTGAAAACAGTGTATTTATGCATGTAGCTTAGAACACTGTACCAATTTTAATACAAGTATGCTACCAAGTCTGTTTTTTCAATCTTTCCCATTAGTGTAATTTTGGTGCATCCAACATCATTATGTGTCTTACCGCGTAAACAAAATGAAAGAAATAAGTTGGATCTTCCAGTTCATCCAGGAATTTTTCATGAAGTCTGCCGATTAGAGGTACTGGTGGAGCAAAAAACTCAATAGAATCTTGTTGAACAAGGTCACTTCAGTGCACTGAAGTACTTTTTTTCTTATGTGGTTAAAGATCAGAACACATTGTAGCTAAATTAATACAGGAAGACATATACATAGTGTTTACAACATTTTTTGGAATTTTTCTTACCATTATAGCTGACCTAAGAGAAAAAATATATTTGAAATTTGAATCTGTTTGACTCATCCATTATATATTACTGTTAGTGTGTGTGTTTATTTTTTAACAGCTAATGATGAAAATGTACATCTTACAATGGTAAATGATGCAAACCTACCAAAACAATTCTATGACACAGAATTTAAAAGCATGGGGTTAGAAAAACAGCCATAAAGAATTTGTTTAAATTATCATGTTCGAATTTGTATTTTTAATATGGATTTTAAGCAGTATTTTTCAATTATTGGAGAAAAAGTGTCAGAGAATAAATGTATAATGTGCACATTCAAGCACTCCATGAATGTATCATTCTTCGGAAGGAATCCCCATATCTGTCACAAATTAAATTCAAGTCTGGCATTGTAATGTGATATTTGTGAATGCCAATACTAGTTTAATTAAACGTTAGGTGAGCATCTACTTGATTGATATATCACTATTCTAAATCTGCTGTTATTAGTATGTATATATTTTGTATTCTGTTATATAAAATGGTAAAATATTGTCCATTTGAATAATGCAGGTACTTTAGATTTAAGTGCTAGAGAGAGAGATTTCTGTTGTTTCTTTTTTTGTCAAATATGTATCCTGTATCGTGAAATTTCACTGACATTGTTATTGACAAAAGTTCAAGTATAACATAAGTCAATGACAAAGTCTGACACAGTCACAGTTCTGGAGACTTAGGCCAAGTGACTGACCCCCTCCTGGTCATTCAACAGTATTACACAAGTTGTGCTGGCTAATGTAATGAGATTGTAAAATCCTTTCATCCTTGCATTCTCATGCTTCTGTTATTTTTGGTGTCAAATCTTTCCCATTGCTAATAAAATAGCCTGGAAGTAGAACATTGGCATAAGGGTATGAAGTAATTGTTTTTTGAGGGACAATGTTTTGCATACCGCCATGAAGTTAAAGAAGGGGAATTTTTTTAAATACAAAAAGACATTTCACAAAATACACAAATTAACATTTTAGAATAGATGCAATTTCATGTCATTTTCTAAACTGCCTAATCCAGACTAGTGTTGGAGGGGGCTGCAGCCCATCAGAGCCAGCATTGGGTGCAAGGCAGGAGGAAACCCTGGACACATACCAAACACACTCTAGTGTCAATTTAGTGTAACAAATTCCCCTAAGCTGCATGTCTTTGTACAGTGGGAGGAACGTGGAGCACCTAAAGGAAACCTTTGCAAACACAGGGAGAATATACAAACTCCAAGCAGGGAGGATATGGGATGCAAACCCTGGTCTACTTACCAGTGTATCAGTGTGCCACCTAAAATAGATGTATATTGCCTAATTTCACTTATTTGAATAGTGAAATAGACTATGTAGTTTCATCAGTAGCATTAAAATACAAATTAAGCAGTGTATAATTATATTTTCTAAATACAAATTAAACAGCGTATAGTTACATTTTCTTTTCTATCAATACATTTCAGATCATTAACATTATATTGTTACAATACAAAAGAAACAGTTCCGTACAAGTCAGTGGTACTTAAAGTATGAAGTCAAAAGTGCAGTGGACAACCTATGGCTAACAGTAACTAGTTAGTGTAATTCAATTAGGTTTATTTTTGTATAGCATTGTAACAGCAGTTGGAAATAGAACCGTGATGTAGTGGAATTGTCACACATCTGACTGCGTGAAATTATGTGCTCCACTCGTAAATAATCAAAAGAGAAAACTGTGTAGTGATTGATAAAACTTGGTATAGAGAGCGTAAAGAAGTATAAAGTTAGAAGGAATCAATCAAGGCATGAGCTGGCAGAAGTTTGTGTACGTTCTAAGTCGGTGGGGGGATGGAGTAGCCGGCTGCTTGCAGCCTGATTTTTATCAGCACATTTAGATGACAAGACGCTGGTGGAGAGCTGTGAACGATTTTAAGAAGCGATTTAAGGTGGGACGGATTTATGAGTTTTTTCATAGGCTCTGGTAATTCTAGTGTTAAGGCATCTGATTGTAATCATCCTGTAACCATATAATGGTGCACGGAATGGCCAAACTATTCCACATACTATAGCTGCTTTAGCATTGTTACTCTCAGTGCACCACTGAGTGTTTTAACGTGCTGTATCGGAGTGTAGAATCACAGCTGTACAGCAGCTGATCGGAAAGCTCTACAGCAGATTGTATCAAGAGTGGAGAGAATTTTCGGAGTACAGCTTCTAGCACATGCTGCCTCAGCCATGCACACAGACTATTTAAACTTTTCCTATTCAGCTAACGCTTTAGAGCCTTTCCTGCATGAACCTTGCAATTCAGAAACAGTTTCATCCCAAGAGAAATAAATGCACTCAGTAAGTCCATCAAGTGCTCCCGGTAGAACTGTTATACTTATAATTACCTCACTGTAAACTTGCATTACAGTTGTATTATTGCACACCCTGAGCCACTTATGCTTTTGTATTGTATATTTCTCATTGTTTTTTTACTTTATTATTATTATTTTTATTTTACCACTTTATAGAAAAATATGTTTATGAAGGATTTGCATATTGAATCTCATTGTACCATGCAATAACAATAAAGGAATTCAATTCAATAGAAGAGAGAGCATATTTACAGATGATGATGACTGGATTCTAAGTTGATTTACATTTCCAGGCGTTATCTTCTTGGAGCTCTTGATATCATTTTTCAGATGAAATGCAGTAAAGTACATATATTACATTATAAAGTTACATTTTTAACTTCATTTAAATAATGTATACTTTTATTAAACGTGTGGACAGCAGTAGCAATGAACTGGCGCCCCCGTTCAGAGTTTGTTTCTGCCGTGCGCTGTACGCTTGCTGGGACTGACTCTGGATGGATAGATGGATGGAATAATTAAAAATGTACTACGAAGGTATTTCAGTGTTAAAAGTTTTGAAGAATTGCCGTTCTAAGCTTACAGATGGCATGACAAAGAGCTGATTGTGTAGCAATTGGTTACTTGGAGAAAGAAAAGGAAGGACAGGAATTGGGGGTTAATATGTTTGAAAGAGACAGTACTGTTGCAATAAATTATTTTATCAAGGGTTGTGCATGGTGCAGCAAGCATCTTGCAGGAGCAATCTTTGGATGGGGCTCTTTACGTTCTGCTTTGACAAAATAAACTACGTGATTAAAGTGGAAATTTCAAGATTAAAGTTGACATTTTGAGCTTTTTTCCCCCACTGTGTCCCTATTTTCTTTTCTTTTCACTGTACCTTAATAAGCTTCCAATTGACACTCAGATGGTGGACTATGACTTGCTTTTTCATGGCGACTTTGATATCTGAGAGTTTTTTTTTTTTAATTTCGAGCACAGTGAGAGTTTCTGAAGTTGAACTTTTGATCAATGTCATTTTGTTGTTCCGTAGATCCCGTTATATAAGCCGAGAATTTCGTCCTAGATTTTTGGCTTGGAGTTTGGGGGTCGGTTTATACAACGAGTATCGTTTCAGATTCAAGATTTCCAGCGCAATGCCGGTTTTGCCGATGAATACGGAAGTAAATAATGACAAAACCACAGAGCCATCTTTCAGATGAAGAAGTAACTTTGCATGCCGGTACTTTAAATTAAATAAAGAATTTATTCAAAAAAGTGTTTTAGTTGTTGATTTTATTAATAAAATTTATAATAAATTATCGGGAAGTTTAAAATGAAATTTTTTGTTTTGATTTGCGACCAACATCTTGCGTTACGAAACGGATGCGGTCACGTGTATCGCTTGCGATTGTAAACAAACAACCGAGAGCGTTAGTAGCGTCAGTCGGAGCCCAGATACATGTGTTTGTGGATTTAATTTCCGTCATTGCAGTGATTTACCTATATATATATATATATATATAATTCATTAAGACCATGCAAGCAAGACACATAATTGCTAAGGAAGGAAGAGAAGGTAAAAGAAAGCGATCGCAATCGAAAAGAAGATGGACATTGTGTGTAAATATCTCCTCCCTTCCTGCAGCCCAAAGATGTCAAATTAAATGGTGAGTACAGTATGAAATTGTTTCTAGAATAGAATGCCTTTTATTGTCACTGTACGCATCTACAATTAGATTAAAAGCAGCTCCTTCAGTGCAGAAAAAAGTTCTATATAGGGCTTGTATGGTTGTTTTTTAGCTTTAGCATAACGCCAGATCTGCGGCCCCGCTTCTGCTTTCTTTCCCTCCTCTGTCTGTGTCGTCTCCTAGACCCGACAACAATCCACGGAGAGCCCGCTGGTCTCGCTATGTTGTCTGGGATGTTGTGCGTGTGATGAAAAACACTTGAAACAGATGTCTGGCTCTGGACACTGATGTCTATAAGGTTCTGAATGGTGTAGCGGATGTTCGCCGAACCGATCGTGCACAAACAAGGACAAAAAAAAAGTACAAAAACAACAAAAAAGTGCACTGAAAAGGAGAGCCCTGAGCCGCTGCGACCATGTGCGCCACCATGCTCCTAGCTTAATTGAAGTAGGCTAGGCACTTTTTATAACTTTTTAGTTAGAACATTAGAAAAATTATTGGTGTTTTGGTAAATTATGCACATTATATTATATATCAAAAATGCCGGCAGTCTTAAATTCTCGCCGATAAACATTTATAAATATACTCGAAGAGACACTTTTAAGGAAATTTAGAAAATTTTGCTTGGAGAAGGAAGTTGGCTTAAATACCGGTCATCGGCAAATACATGTAATTTAGTAGGTAGAGAAGGGGTTCGGCTAATATACCGGGTCGGCCTGTATTCCCGGGATCTACGGTATACAACTGCTTAAACCAACAAATAGTACGTTTTTCCTTTCCTCCGCTTGGCATTCGCTGATAATCTTTTTTTCCCAGCGCTTTTGTCATTGTCTTTTCACAGAATGCTGAACTTAAGGGAATATTTATATTGATTTGCATATTCAAAGAAGCGTAGTTCTGGGAGGAGTCCGGGATGGGTGGCAGGCGCGTGCACAAGCGTTACATTTCACACAGACTAAGATTTATGTATCGGAAGTGTGTGGTAGTTGGCTTACAGACGATTTTCTGCATCTGAATTGTTTTGTTTGTATGTACATTTCAACTTTTGTCTGTACACCATGTTTTAGTGTGAATTCTACACACAACGTTATGCATGAGACCTCTGGAGGGTTTGTAAATCGGGTCAAGTTAGATAAATTTTCCTCAGGTTCAGTCTTGCGGGGGCCTACTGTGGCTGCAGGGTTTTGTTTCAGGAATGTTCAGTGAGTTATTATACCTCCAATTGATTTCATTGTTTAATTACCAGCTTTTTTTCTCTTCTTATTCAGCATTCAGAAGAGTGAAGTATTGTGAAGTTTACATTTAGAAATTGTTGTATTTTTGCCATAGTTTTACATGTAAAACAGAAACCAGGAAATAACAGTTTCCTTAATAAAGATATAAGTTTAATTAAAAGCAGAAGTTGGTAGGCATGAATGCCTGTAGCCACAGTGGATCCTCAGAATTGAACTTGGGAATCCTTAAGTTAAATGGTAAGCTGCTAGTTACCTTGTCTTTTGCCTATCATTGTTAATTGGCAGAGAGAATTTAAACAGTTAATAGTGAGAAAGAAGGCAAAAATCTTAACAAACTAAAATAATGCACAACAAGGCCACTTGTGTAGTTACTGCTTCAGCAATGATAATTGGGTTCAAATTAAGAAATTATGCTATGTTGGGGGAAAAAAAAAACCTTAAGCTGCTATGTCTGTCCAAGAATGAACATGATGACCACCGCTTTAGTGTACAACTTGCCATGTGCATTTTTATACTACCATTAACACAACAGTGTACATTTTTCATTTGCATGTAGTAAGTTGTTTTTAATAAAAGGTTATATTTGTGGCAAAACTGTTCAGAGGATAGAAACAGACTGTACTTGTTACAAAACTGTCAATATTCCATATCCATACTTAAGTATTTTTCACTTTAGGGATGGTGGAAAATATGACTGTTAATTGCACCAATGCAAGACGATAACATTTTCAGCTTCAAGTGTCTTCTACATCAGTACCATACTCTCAGTGAGTGTTGAATTACTAGATTTCTGCTTAGTTGGCAGTTAGTTAGTGGTATACAGAGCAAGACATACAGGAAAGAATTTGTGCAAAAGTTCCTCTCCATTGCTAGCCAGTCTGAGTATTTTCTTTCTGATTCCTTCCATAGTCTCATAATATGTGTATTCATACCACCAGTAGTAGAATTAATCAAGTTAGCTATCACTGTATCCACCTCTGCTTTATGTAAGATAAATGTATGTATTTATTTTATCAGTGACCTCTTTGTATTCCAAATGAAGGAAGTTAATGTTACATTAAGTTTTAAAGTTTTCTTCTATATATTGAAATGCATAGACAATGTTCAAAGTTGAGGGGACATTCATTTTAACAATGTAAATTTTGTAAGCTAGTTAAATTTGAATAGGCTGGACTTTAAATCCTTCCATCGTTTGATTGCCGTGTATGTGAACTGCTGAGAGGCAATTTAAAGAATCTGATCAAATTTAAGATAATATACAAGGCTAATAATAAGAAAAAATGTGTTCTTATTTAAATTGATCACAGAAATTTTGACACACTCCTTTGTGTTTACATTTAGAACTTACTGTAGTAATGAGCTTAGATTTGAAATATTAAGTACCAAGTCATCTGTATATATGGTTTGTTCAATTGCACCCATTACAGTTCTCCAGATTCATTTTTGTTTCTTTATATTTGGTTAATACCCTATCCAAAACATTTTATTTTAGGCTCATGTTAGATTCCTTGCACATTGGAGCACAGTTAATTTAAGTGACTTGTTTGGGCTACATAGTGGTTTACAGGCAGTAATTGAACCATCAGCCTTGGCCTGTGAATATCTGTTGTTTTCTAAGTATGATATAAATGAAAACTGATTCAGTGGCGATGGGAAATAAAATTGGAGGAGAGCGAAAAGAAGTTATCAGAGAAAGATATATAATATTCATGTTAACTAACAGAACCTTCTTAAAACTGTTTAATCTAGCTTAGGGTTACTGGAGCCCATCTGTTTCAAAAGCAGCATGTGTTTTTTTTTTTCTTTTAAATATATTTTTGTCAGTAAAGTTTTGCAAATGAGACAAGCTGCCCTTTCCCTAAGCAGCAAGATATCAAATTTTATTTAATGTTGCTTTGAAAATGTTTCCAAGATAGATATGGAATAAAATGAAAAATAATTTGTAATCTTTACAAAGGAGAGAATAGTACCACCTACTTAAATGGAAAATTAGTGGACTGACTCACAAAAATACACATTTGGGAGTCCTTGTTGATAACCAATTTTATATTTATGCCATGAGTATTAAAAAAAAATCACTAAGCTTGTTTTTTTTATATTTGTGCCATGACTATTAAAAAAAAATCACTAAGCTTGTTTTTCATACATGGATGGATTTCAACTATTTTTTTGGTCATTTAATAAAAGTAAAATTCTGTTAAAATGAATATATAACTAAATTTTCATTACAACAAAGTATTTTTATGGTCCCAAAAGTTTCCCCATATGACACGAGTCTATAAAAATCTTACTATGAAATACATTCACCAGATACTTTCATTGCAACGAAGTGCCCAAAAGAACTTGAACTGCCTGAATGAATCATCCAAAGAGCAGTTAGTTCTGTAGTTGCAGCTCAGTTGTGCACAACGATCCCCAAACAGAAACATTGTAATTTTTTTCTTTCTTTGAACTTTCCTCGTACTGTTGTTTTTTTGCTGTTTTTGTTTTCGGTGGTTTTCAGTAATACCTTTTGCTTATTCCTCATCAACTTTGAAAACCATCCATTGGAATTTAACTCATTGTCACCTCCTATAGAAATGGCAGACACAAAAAAAAATTAACGGTTCATATTAGAAAAAAAATAATAATTTTTGCAGCTCTCAGTTGCTGTAAAAAGAAAAAAAGATGTTGCCAGTGAATTCGGAATTTTGCCATCGGCGCTGTCAACTTTCTTGAAAGACAGAGCAAAAAAAGAAAAATCTTGGGTTGTAAACGTATGCAAACTGCTGCATTTGAAGATGTTGAAAAAGCAGTTTTTATGTGGTCCAATGATTCTTGTTCTAGAAACATTCATATTAATGCCACACTCATTCAAGAAAATGTGAGGTTTCTAAACTCTCTTGGGATCTTCTCCAACTGGGCAACATGCCGAAGAGCAATCGCCATCTGTTGCTGGGGCAGCAGCAGGCTCACAGCTCTGCTGCGGCTCTTCACCAAAGCAAACAGAAAAGATCTCGATGGGTGATGCAGGGAACAGTATTACTTGGCCACTAACCTGGCCACAACACTGCTGTATCTGTGTATAGGAGAGTGGCATGTCACCGTACAATAAATAACTCTCCTGTTTCTGTTTCAAGCTGAATAAAGCTTGTTCTGCTAAAGTACTGAGACTCAGCCTCATGTTTTGGGATGCAAGACAGGGACTTATAGCGTGACCCCAATCTTTTAGGATTTGCTTCTGTGGCGCTTCACTGCAGTGCTGTGAGCCTGCTGTTGCTCTGCCCTGGCAACAGACAATCTTCTGCAGACGCGGCAGTTGCGCTTCACGACACACTTCAGCATGTCGTTCCCATTGGGGAGGGATCCCAAAAAGTTCAGAAACACAAAATGAAGAAAAAGTAGAAAATGATGATTCAGCTTCTGATTGATAACTGTGCGTGCCGCCCACAACAAGCTTCCACATTTAGATAATGTTCTCGTTGAATTCCTCCCAACCAATTGCACATCAGTGCTTCAGCCATTGGATCTGAGCATCATTCACACCCTGAAAGTGTATTATCGCAAGGAAATGCTGAGAAAAAGTCTCATTAGCATAACTTGTAGAAAGGAGGAGATTAAAATGTACGCGAAAGAAGCTATTGAAATGATTGCAAACTCCTGGACGCAAGTTAAAGAAAACACTATAGTGACAAATACAGAATCTCATTACTATGAAATTTTCATTAAAATAAAATATTTTTTAGGTCCCTGGCAGTTCGTTGTAGCAGACTTTTACCTGTAGTAGCATGCATAACAAGCAGCGTTTTGCATTATGGGATAATACAATGACCTTCACTTTGGGGAGACAATATCTTGTCAATGCAAGCAAATAAATATATTTGACACATGCCAAATGACGTGTAAGTTTGCTTGTTTGCCTCCCACAATAAAGGGTTCTGGTGATTCTATTACAAGGTTGGTTGAGTTTTTCCTGACTCACTTATTCCACAGATTCACCTTGTGGTGACTAGGAAAATTCCAATAATTACAAAGTAATTTTGAGTGATCATGTCAAAGCATTTATTTTCTGATGGTGGCAGAATCTTCTGTAATCCTAGTGTATCCATTCTCATGGCACAAGTGTTCAGTGAATGTTTTAAAGCATGCAATGGTTGTGTAAAATGTGTACCATGACTCAGCCATTGAATCTCAGCCAAACTGAGCACTTACAGAAGATTCTGGGGGTTGCTTAAGATGGCCTTTTTTTTCTACCAACATTATGAATGGTAGGACTTCTTATGAAAGAATGGTATGGCCTCTTTCATACAGTGGCTAAGAAAAAGTGTTCAGCTTCCAACAAATTTTTATATTTTGTTGTTTGAAATAATCTGAATTTGTTATATACATAATCTGGATATTTCCCTCCTTGCTGAACACATTTTTTTACTGTGTAAAATTAAATAGGAAACTTCAAAAACTTTGACCATTTCACACCCAATCAAATATGGGAATCATTTAATTATTTCAACCTTTTTGTAGCTGCAACTTTGGACTTGCTCTTTCTTGCACTATACCAACAAACATTTAGTTGATGAGTGTTATCTATAGAGGAAATTAGTGGATTACATGATTTAAATGTAATTCTGTAGAGAGAAATTCCCATCAGTTTTAGTAACACCTCACAGTATAGTGGAGGCTTTAAAAAGAAAGCTTGAAAGGGAAGGAAAAAGGACATGGGAAGTCCAGGGAAGGCTAAAAAATCATTTCAAAGGCACTAAACATTCTTCAGAGCTCAATGCAGTCTTTATATAGAATACTAAACTAGTTCTGTACTGCTTATATCTCGCCCTCCCTCTAAACTGAGTTGCTGGACAACAAGTGTGCTTCGTAGGGAAGCTATTCATGATAAATGATGGTATTGAATGAGTAGCAGAGGTCACTGGCTACAATTAAAATTGGTCTTCATGGATCAACAATCGCCAGGGCATTCCACAAAAAAGCTTTTATGTTAAGATTGTCAAGGATGAAACTGTGGACGAAGAAGGAAAAAAAAATTGGCCACAAGGTGTTTGCAAAACATCACCTAGGGGATACTGCAGATATGTTGAAAGGAAGTTTTGTGGTTAGAAGTGGGGCATTTTAATTTAACTGCTAAGAGATATGTGTAGCATACTGGATATTCCTCACCAACCAGGTTAGATTACTGCTACCATAAACAATAGTTGTGATTTCATCCTTTTGTAGGAGTGCTTTTCAACAGTAAGGACTGTCAATCTTGTTAGTAATTAGGACAATTTTAATGGTTACAGAAATAGAAATTGTGGGTAAAAACATGTGCTCCCTACCAGAACATGAAACTGTTCAAGAATTTTTTGTTTCAACAGGAAAGTGATGAAAAGTGCATAGCAAGAAAAAAATGATTTACAGTGAGTACAATAAATGTCCAAAGTCAGGACTTTAATGTCCTGAAATACTGGACAAGACCTGTAAACAGATGTCCATTACTGTTCCCTTTAAATTTGGCACATGTAATGCACTTTTTCAAGGAGGGTAAAGAAAAAAATGCTCTATTATAACATAGAAAGTTAATAAAAATGTAAAATATTAATGGTTTTTCATTTTTAGCAGTGAGATTGTTACATCTACTTTAAAGTCAAAGTGTAAAGTCAAAAGGTCATCTGCACTTGCAAATGTATCGTCTTTGTGTTTTCTGCTATGTTTTTGGAAGGCAATATCGTCTTGCTTATTCATTATTCACTGTGCACTTTTTCATGTGAAATGTTCAAGTGGGTTCCTCTTGCCCCATGTTATTTTAAACATTGCTGATATGCTTTGTCCTTGGTATTGGTTTTCTTTTCTAGGCAAATGTATAATTATGAATGGTCTTGGCTGTTACAGATACCAGAGTTGGCTCAACAAAATATTGATTCATCAATAATACTGCTTCTTTGATGTTTCATATATTAACCTACAGTACAGGCCAAAAGTTTGGACACACCTCCTCATTCAATGTGTTTTCTTTATTTTCATGACCATTTACATTGGTAGATTCTCACTGAAGGCATCAAAACTATGAATGAACACACGTGGAGTTATGTACTTAACAAAAAAAGGTGAAATAACTGAAAACATGTTTTATATTCTAGTTTCTTCAAAATAGCCACCCTTTGCTCTGATTACTGCTTTGCACACTCTTGGCATTCTCTCGATGAGCTTCAACAGGTAGTCACCTGAAATGGTTTTCACTTCACAGGTGTGCCTTATCAGGGTTATTTAGTGGAATTTCTTGCTTTATCAATGGGGTTGGGACCAGCAGTTGTGTTGTGCAGAAGTCAGGCTAGTTGGACGATCATTTATTTTTCAACAGGACAATGACCCCAAACACACCTCCAGGCTGTGTAAGGGCTATTTGACCAAGAAGGAGAGTGATGGAGTGCTGTAAATGGTCATGAAAATAAAGAAAACACATTGAATGAGGAGGTGTGTCCAAACTTTTGGCCTGTACTATATTTCAATCACTGTACTTATTCTGCCATTGCTTACATTAATTGGCTGGCAAATTGTCCCTTGCCTTGCATTACTCACAATACAAATCTTAGAATTGAAACTTAAAAACAATCTTATAATTGGTCACACACTGTGATTCAGTTGTGACCGGTCCAGTGAATGAGTAGTGGGAAGATTTTATTAACTACTAGCAAAATACCCGCACTTTGCAGCGGAGAAGAAGTGTGTTAAAGAAGTTATGAAAAAGAAAAGGAAACATTTTAAAAATAACATAAGATTTGCTCTCTATTCGTTTGCATAAGCACAGTCCTTCAACAGCAGTTATTTAATGTTAGCTCAGACCTGGCACTTAAGTTTCTGTCACACTTTTGCTGAGTTTGTGCCAAACTCAATCCCTGACCATCTCATTTTGCATAAACACAGTCCTTCACCAGCAATTTTAATTTAGTTACAAAGCGATCAAGTCTTGTTTATACCCCGCGTCCTTTCATTAAACTTGTATCTCGCGAATATCGTATTCGTCTTAGGCATGACAAACGCCAGTGGCAGCGTGTCTATGAACTTAATTTAAAGTTAAGCTTTACACCTTGCTTTCCTATTCGTTTGCCTAAGCACAGTCCTTCACCTACGAATATTTACCTTATATGGGCAGGCACTCAATTACTTGGGAGGCATGATGATGCGGGACGCAACTCCGCCTCACACGGCGACCAAGCTGCAGGCTATGGCCGTATATTTGGTCGAAAGTAGGTTCCAGTTATGACCGTTACGTGTAGAATTTCAAAATGAAACCTGCCTAACTTTTGTAAGTAAGCTGTAAGGAATGAGCCTGCCAAATTTCAGCCTTCCACCTACACGGGAAGTTGGAGAATTAGTGAGTGCGTGCGTGAGTGAGTGCGTGAGTGCGTACGTGAGTGAGTGAGTGAGTGCGTGCGTGCTTTGCCTTTTATTAGTATAGATAGTATGTAAATGTGATATGCCTTCCATCTAAAACCTCGTTGCAAGCTGTTTCCAGGCATTCTTCCGTTAAGAAGAAATATCACATCAGCCTCTTTGCCCCCAAGAAAAGTGAATTCCCACAATTCAGGCCGTGTTTCAATAGTTTAACTTAAAATACAAAGAAACCCACTCACTGGTACACAGTACTGACAAACTTTCATGCTAAAGTAGCCAAAGAAGGGAATCGGATTGTGTTACCAAGCAGTGGAGAGCACTGTCTGATCTTGGGTTATTAACTTCAGACATTAAGTATATTTGCAGTCCATGTTTATGTTTCTCATGTGTACATAGCATACTGTAATTCTTGCTTGCATTTTTTGTGTATAATGTGCATTTGTAAAGAATTGCATGCTTATGACTCATAACTGTTACTTAATGAGATGCACATGAAAATTACAGCTTTAATGAAAGTGATCCATGAAAACGCAGCCCTTTACAAAAACTGGAATCTCTGCACAACCATTTTATCTTATAAACTGTTATATTTACAATGACAAAAAGGATTGTTTGTGCATTAGAAGTGTCAATCGTGCATGGACATTAAGGGCAGTTCATTACTCTAGGTAGGGTATTGAGTATAAACCTAGACAGTATGAGTCTTTATGTACTAAGTACTAAATGTTGCATTGTGAAGTTCTTTAAATAATACTCCTGACTCCAAACCATGAATAAACTTAATCTAAAAGTAACACGTTCTCTGATGTTTCAATTTCTTTAAAAATGGCACCTCCCCTTGAAATTATATTTTGCCTTGTTACATGTTTGTTTTTTATTTTTTCTGAAAAACGTTGCCTTTGAAGTTTAATTGAAGACACTGTATATCTTAAGTGCAACTGGCAGAGAATTATAAGTGACCAGAGGTGGGTAGAGTAGCCAAAAATTGTACTCAAGTAAGACTAACGTTACTTCAAAATAATATAACTCAAGTAGAAGTAAAAAGTAGTCATTCAAAAAAATGACTCAAGAGTAAAAAATTATTTGGTGAAAAGGCTACTCAAGTACTGCGTAACTGTTTTATTGTAACTGATTTATTTTTTTAAAAATGTTGTAATAAGATAGACAAAAATATAATGTGCAAATTCTGCTATTTCCAAATAATTGCCTCTGTCATTTTTCATGTGTTTTTTAATTCCCTGTCCGCTGTCTGTGAGGACCTGTCCGCTGTCTGTGAGGAGTTCGTGCCTCTATGCCGCCACAGTTTATATGTGGTCATGTGACTGCATGGCTAGGTCTGATTGGTGAAACAGTCATGCAGTAGATCCACTGGCAGCTTCTCTTTGGCAAAACTATAGCGTATCTAATGTGTAAATGGGGGAATAAAAGTAACAAGTCGAGTGTTGCCCAATGTAGCGGAGTAAGAGTAGTGTTTCTTCTTCACAGATGTACTCAAGTAGAAGTAACAGAGTAAATGTAACTCGTTACTACCCACCTCTGTAAGTGATACAAGCAAAATTTAAGCAGGAGTCTGAAGGCATCAAAGGTGACGTGTGTAAAATTCAAGGCAACAGCATTTTTGTGCACACGTTATAAATATTATGATGTGTGCATTGTCTTGCACCCCAAAACATGAGGCTGAGTCTCAGTACTTCAGCAAAACCTGCTTTATTCAACTTGAAACAGTAACAGCAGGGTTATTTATTGCAGCAAGAGCTACCACTCTCCTATACACAGACACAGCAAATGGGCATAGTTGAGGCCAGGTCAGTGGCCAAGTTATACTGTTCCCCACATTTATAATGTTCCTTACATCACCCATCAGGGACAGGCACTTAATAGTGTGACCTCCATCAACTCATGGTTGTTTTCTCAGTTGTATGCTGCTGCTTTCTCGGCGATGGACAAGCAGTCCTCCACAGACATGGCACTTGCACTTTGGTGTGTCGTCCCAATTTTGAGGGGGAGGAGGGTGTCCTAAAAGAGTTCAGAAACTTCACATTAACTTTCTCCACACTGGCAAAGCGACCGGCCAGGCGGTGAAGAACGTCTGCATCGGTGTGTGCCGCTCCGGGACGGTGGCAAACATCAAAAGCAAAAGTCTGCAAGCTAATATACCATGCGTTCGCATCCTTCTGTTTTTATAGCCACTGAAGCAAGCAGAGTGTGGTCAGTCAACAGGGTAAACCGCTGTCCTCAGAGGGGAGAAACATGATGGGGTGTTCTTCCCCCTCAAAACATTGTGAGAGCACCGCTCCTAATCCAAAATCACTTGCATCCGTTTGCAGAATAAATTTCTTTTAAAAAGTCTGGATTGCGCAGAATTGGAATTGAGGGAAAAATCGGCTTTTAGGTTGAAGAAGGCTCTGTTACAGGTGTTGGTCCAAACAACACTTGGATTCTTTCTGCCCTTTGTCAAGTCAGTGATGGGGGCAGCCTGATGCGCAAAGTTGTGACTCCCTGTAGTACCCCGTGAGCCAGAGGAAGACACAAACCTGACGTTGTGTTTTGGGACATGGATATGTAAACAACTCCTCCACCTTGTCCATTTGAGGCGTGAGCAAACCCTTCCTCATGGAATATTCCAGATAATGGGTTTCTGACATATCCAGCCTGCACATCTTAGGGTTAGCCGTCAACCACGCCAGTCATAAACTGTCGAGCACCACCCGAAGACAAACGAGATTAGATTCCCAGTCATTACTGAAAAATGACAACATCGTAATGATAGGCACCGGTGTACACGGAATGGGGACGCAGGATCTGGTCCATCATCCACTGAAAGGTCAATGGTGCACCATGGAGACCAAAAGGAAATGCCATAAATAAATGGGGTTTAACTACAGCAGTCTTAAGACAGTCTGGGAAGACCTCCGTATCTAATGACGAATTTACTATGTCAAGCACATTATCAATTATCACGCCCGATACTTCTTTGAAATAATTTGTTGGTATTGGATCAAGGACACAGGTGGAGGGTTTTAATTGAGATATTATTTTTTGTAAATCGAGTAAATCTATCCTAGTGAAAGAGTTTAATTTGTTTATAACAGAATGCTGGGGTTTAGGAGGATCCTTAGTGCTGGAGGGATATACTATGTTATTTCTAATATCATTAATTTTTTGATTGAAAAATACAGCGATAGCCTCACAGGTTTTACTGGAAGTACTTAGGAGGCATTCCTTTGAGTTACCTGGGTTTAGTAGGCGATCAATCGTAGAAAATAAGACTGGGATTACTAGCATTGTTATTTATAATCTTAGAGAAATAGCTATAGTTATTGTATTCTGTTATTTTAACTTTTAATATTTCATACTGGATAGTAAGTTTAGTCTTCCTCCATTTACGCTCAGCTCTGCGGCATGTTCTCTTTAAATCTGACACTCTTTGGGTCTTCCATGGTATAACAATGCTAGAAGATTTTTCACTGTCTTTTCAGGTGCAACTATGTCAACAGCAGCTCTCACTTTAGTATTAAATCTTTCCACCTTACTATTTACATTATCCTCGCTATTATAGTTGGCACTATAAACGGACTGATTGCTTAGAATGTTTGTAAGTTTTAAAGCTGCTGCTGAGTCAAAGAAGCGTTTTTTAACAATATGCTTCTCATGGTGTTTTTTATCATTATTTCTATATTAAAAAGTAGAAGAAAATGGTCTGATAGACCAATATCAATGATCTGTTTTATATCAACTTTCAGTCCTTTAGTAATCACTAAGTCTAACGTATGACCTGCTTTATGTGTAGGCTGATTTAAGTTGTCTCAAATCAAAAGAATCCAGGAGGTTCATAAATTCTTTTACTTTTAGATCACACTGATTATCTATATGAAAATTAAAGTCGCCAACTATTAGGAGTGTGTCATAGTTAGTAATTAAAATTGACATTAAGTCAGAGAATTCCTCAAAAAAAGACGCGTTGAATTTTGGAGGTCTATACACGGATATACTAGAACTTGAGAATCTCCATGGATAACAACGGCGAGATACTCAAAGGACTTCAACTTACCAAAACTGACATCTTTACATTTTAACCGGCTCGAGTAAATGTTTGCCAACCGCCCCCCCTTTTTCCCTGGCGGTCTGCACGAGTAAAACTGTAATCCGGAGGCAGATTCGATTAAAACAGCCGCGCCGTCTGAGTTAAGCCACGTTTCACTTAGTGCAATAAAATCTATTTTTTTATCACTAATAAGATCGTTGATAAAAAACGTTTTGTTAGTTAAAGCTCTAACATTTAATAGTGCCATATTTAATGTTTCGGATGGGCAGAGATGAGTATTATATGCGTTATTGATATTTGGAATAGGAACTAAATTATTTTATTAGCCACTCTGTGTGTATTTTTTGTTTAATCTGTGATCTGTTTTTATAGTTTTAATACATTGTTCCTCTAAAATAGTAATTTTAATTTGATTATTGGAGTTTATGCCGTATTGCCTAGATTTTCTACGTGCATTGAGATTGCTTATTACAGTATTAATGTTGTGCACTTTAACGGAAGATTCTATTAAACACTTATCATGTCCTAGCACAACAGTATCATTTCGAAGGGGTTAAGAGCAGAGATAGATAGTCAAGAAAAACGAATTACCTTCGATATGTTTTCGGAGAGGACCCGGGTACCAAAACTGTTCGGATGCAGGCCATCTCACTTGAAGAAACGCGGCCTTCCAAAAGAGATTCCAATTGTTGATGAAACCGACATCCTTCTTCTTGCAGAAACCCTGTAGCCAGTAGTTCAGTTGTTCCAACGCCTAACTGAAGCATATGCTGCACTTCTTTGAGTATCACCTTCCTTGTTACCTCTGACAGGTGATACAGGGGCATCTGTACGATAACACTGGGCGGACTTACGATCTTCTGCAATTGTTGTCTGGCCAGGCACGACCAAAAAGACATTGGAGTTCCTTTCGATCACGGATATCAATTCTATTTTCTGAATGTCGGTTATATCCTCACCTTTAGTGATTTCTATTTGAGGGACTGCTGTGGATGTGCCGTAGATTCACATGGTTCATGCCACACCTTCAGCAGGTTAACATGCAAAACCTGTACGGGCTTCCACAACCCTGGGTTCCTAACTTTATAATTCATGGGAAATATATATACTCTTAGATGACTGTCGGACCCAACCACTGAGCTCGAAATTTCTGAGGATCCAACTGAATCAACACCAGCACCTGATCCCCCTTTTAAACTTGCGAAGTTTACTTGTCTTGTCATAATCTCGTTTTTGTTCCTCCTGCTCACGCTGAAGATGTTGTACTGCGATAGCTGACAGTCTGGATGGAGATCTGTTCCTGCAGTGACACAACTCCGTTGACAAACCTGCCCCCTTGAGGTGTTGGATGAATCCATGTCCACCCTTCTCAAAAAATGCCTAACAAACTGCACAGTCTGCAGCCAAAGAGTACCTCAAAAGGGCTCAGCACGGTTGATACTTGCCTCCCGAACAGCAAATGAGAGGAAGGGCACTGTATCCTACAAAGTTGGGTTTTCATGGGCGACTTGTTGAATCATCCGTTTTAGGGTTTTATGAAAACATTCAGTCAGGCCATTCGTCTGTGGATGATAAACTGTGGAGGACTGTAACTGTTTTATTTGCAAAGCTTTTGGATGGTTGCTTCATGATGTGAGACATAAAGGACATAAAGTGCCCTGATCAGTCAAAATGTCATGAGGGATACCAATATGTGTGAACATTTCTGAGAATGCTTTTGCAGCAGTCTGGGTGTCCACTCGCTGCAGCACAGCCACTTCTGGGTATCTTGTGGCATAATAAACTAACATGAACATATACTGAAAGCCAGTTTTACTCTTGGGAAGTGGGCCAACAATATCTAATCCCACCTTGTCAAAGGGGACGTCTAAAATTGGCATCGGTACAAGGGGTGCCCAGGCAGGGGTTTGAGCGGAAACTATTTGACAGTCAGGACAGGCCTTACAGAATTCCTCCACATCCCGGCCCATATTCACCCAATAAAAGCATTTCAAAATGTGTTCCTTCATCTTTTCTGTGCCAAGGTGACCCACAAAACGTGACTTTGTGCAATTTTATGCCCACTTTGCACTACCAGCTGCTTGATATGCCCATCACCCATGCAATCAGAAATCACCCGATACAGAAAACCATCCTTAAGTAAAAAATGTGTTTTAAAATTCAGGTCCTCTCTCTTCAGATAGTAAGAGTCATTTGCCATGTGGGCTTGTCTGAATGCAAAATCGAAGTTGCTGTCGGTTTGTTGCATGCAAACAAACTTTGTCTGGATGGCAGTCTCTGCTTTTTGTGTGTCAAATGCAGCATCACACTCACCTCTCACCGCTGTTTCATTTTCATCCGGGTCCATATTGAGTGTCCGGTCTGGAGTGGCTGTTGGTGTGAGAGATGGCATGGAAAAGTCTTTCAGCTGTCCTGGGTCTTCACTTGAGGATTCATCCTCCACCTCACTGGACAACACCGGTTCAATTTTAAACCTGGTTCCTAGACTGACATTGTCTGCAGTGAGCCCTTCTCTGTCCACTACAGGGGAAGGCACTCTGCAGGTGGCCAAGACCTGTGGGAAGAGGGCATTCCTTTTTCCTATAGGACTAGCCAGGTTGAGGTGTCTGATATGGTAGTCCACACCTTAAAGGTCCTCCCTTTAAATTTCAGAGGGAGTAATATAGTTTTGTATGTTTTAATGCCCCAATGGACGTAGTGGATGTTCTCTTTGTCTGTGGTTTTAAGGGTCTGCCGGAGCAAGTCATGGCACACTATGCAGAGGTTGCTACCAGAGTCCAACAGTGCCAAGAATGCCCATACTGGCCATAGTAATAAGAGACATTAAAATTGTCCTCAGGTAACATCTTGGGTGGACACTTGCAAGCCGCATACCTGGGTCAGACCAATGGTCATGGTTTGAGCATGTGGGAGATGGCACTTCCGATCCTGATGTCCCAGTTGATCACAGCGAAAGCGGCTTTGTTCAGTCTGCACTATGTCGTTTCCATGATGGCGTCTTCCATCCATGGCGCAGGTGACCCTGGAGGTCTGTGCTGGTTGGATCGAAATCGGGGGTTACTGGTGTTCCTATGATGATGTCTTCCACCCGTGGCGCCGGTGACCCTGGAGGTCTATGCTGGTTGGATCGAAATCGGGTTCAAGTCTGGGTAGCCCTGTTGTTTCCAGGTGGTTTGACCGCCCTCTAGTCTGTGGGTCAGATCCAGCAGCGAGTGGACATCATTTCATACCATTTCATCACAAAAGCTCTTATATATCCCTGACAGGACTGTATCAGTAATGAGTTTCTCCACAATGCACTCAAAAGTGTCTCCACGGAACCAGCTCTGAATCAGGTCTACTAAGCCCTGGATTTGCCCTTGTATGGTGTGGTCTGGATCAATATGCCACAGACAAAACTGGCACCCCTTGACCACCAGGATCACAGCCATGCGGAGGAGGATCTGTTGCTTCAGGAAGTCATAATCATCGAGCGTTTTGAGAGGGAGGTTTCGTCTGAAGATGTCATCTTCACCAGCACATCCCTGGGGAGCGAGAAGACCAGAGCACCCGCAGGAGCCTCATTTTGCTCCACTGGTATTAGGATATCATATGTCTTTTGTGGTTCTATTGGTGCAAGACCCCACTTCTGGTGCCATGTGATGTGTGAGCCACTTTCTTGCACCCCAAAACATGAAGCTGAGTCTCTGAAGTTTAGCAAAACCAGCTTTATTCATCATGAAATAGGAACAGCAAGGTTATTTATTGCAGTGACAGCTACCACTCTCCAGGTCATTGGCCATGTTAAACTGTTCCCTGCATTTATAATGTTTCTTGCATCACCCATCGGCAACAGGCGCTTATAATTTGATCTCGATCGGCTCGTGGTTGTTTCTGCGATGCTGTGCTGCTGCAGTACAAACCTGTGGTTGCCTCAGCAACGGACAAGCAGTCCTTCACAGATGTGGCAGCCGTGCTTCAGCATGTCTTCCTGTTTTAGGGTTCTAAAAGAGTTCAGAAACCTCACAATATAACGAAAGCTGCATTGACAGAGTTGTCAGTCCCATCGCAAAGAGAATTGGCATATTGGCCTTTTGTGTTTTAGAAAATATATGAGGGATTTTTTTTTTGGTTTTAGCTATTCGCACAAGTTATGTAGTGGTCACTTCCACAATTGTTTGGTTGCAGCCTGAACCTGGTTTGAATTTTGCAGAACAGGTCAACCCTCTAAATGACACAGTGTGGGCATCAATGACACAAAGCCAAATGGCTTTTCTGTTTTACTCCTAGTCTATGTTTAAGTTTTGAGCTGGCTGATCTTTGAAACCAATGCTCATTTCTTCTTCCTCTGCATCTTTTCCCATTTCTACATGGGGTTGATATGCTTGATCAACCTTTACCAAACAGCTCAGTCCTGCATTTCCTTAGAAGTAAAGCCGTTCTCCTCAAGATGTTTTATTTTATCCAACAACTTCCATTTTGGCCTCTCTCACTTTCTCCCTGCCTGTACTTCCATTTCAATCACTCTTTTTCCTTCATATTCATTGTCTCTCCTCATCACATGCCCATACTACTTCAACCTACTTTACTGTACCTTTAGATATCTCTCCCACTTTTGTTGAACCTCTGATTGTCTCATTTCTTATTTTGTTCTTTTTTGTAATTCCATACATCTCTCAACTTGTTAATTTCTGCTACACCTAACTTCTCCTGCACTGATTTAACTACCCATGTCTTGGCTCCATGCATCTTTGCTGGTCTTACCATTGTTTTAACCTTAATTCGTCAATCACATAATACTCCTCATACCTTCCAATTGTTCCATCCACACTGCCTCTATGGATTATCTCTGCATCTAGTTTTCCATTCAGGCTACCATTGATCCTAGATATTTAAATTCATCCACTCTTTTTCAGTTGCTGTCCTTGTAGACTAGTTTCTGAGTCCTGATCATCATTGAACCTCATATATTCTGTCTCCTTATTTATCTTCTCCACATCTTCTTTTCTGGTGCTACACAGCACAATGTCATTGGCAAAAAGCATGCTTGCACCAGGGATATTTCTTTTATCCCTTAACTCGGCACGTCCATAACCAGATTAAAGAGGAAAGAACTTAAAGACGATCCCTGGTGCAGACCCACTCCAACTGGGATCTTTTCTGTTAACCCAGCACAGCTTTTAACCCGAGTCCTCACTCCCCTCTACAAATCAATCCTCACATACTTCTCTGGTACTCCTTTCTCTCTCATGCACCTCCTGACCTCTTAACTTAGCAGTCTATCTATCACAAGCCTTCTCCAAATCAATAAACACCCATGTTTGATCCCTTCTGTTTTTCTTGATGCGTCTTTATCAGCTGTCTTAATGCAATGCAAAGACTGCATCAGGTGTTCCACCCCTTGGCATAAAACCAAACTCTTACTCTATAGTGGCCTCTTCCCTAAAATTTCTCTCTATAGTTGTTTTCCAGTCCTGAATATCACCCTACTCCTCATAAATGGGTACAATCACACTTGTCCTGTATCCCTCTGGTATTCTCTCCTGTTCATAGATCTTCATAGATCCAACAACACATTTCCCTCTTCTCCTAAACTCTGGTATTTTATCTGGTCCTGCTGCTTTCACATTTATCATTATTTTCAGTGCCTCTTACTTTCCTGCCTCTTCATTTTTGGTACTAGTCCTTCATTTAGGACTCCATCTCTAAATACCACCCTTGGATTTTCTTAATTCAGCAGCTTTTCAAAGTATCTTTTCCATCTATTCTTGATCCTACCATGCTCATTTAAGAACACACCTTGCTTATGTTTCATTTGCTTTATATGACTAAAATCCTTTCCACCCTTGTTCTTAGTCTTCACTGTTCTAAATATAATTTCATAGCCCTCTTTTCCTCCAATTTTTCATATACCTTGCCACTGGCCTCTTTGCCGCCTTGTTTGTCTGCCTATACATTTCTCAATCTTTCTTCTTTGCTTCCTTCTCAACCTTTATCACGTCCTGAACCTCTCTGCTCCACCACCATGTCTCTTTGTCCCCAGGCGGGCTACTACTTGTTTTCCCTAACCCTGTCCAACACCTTTTCACCTATTCTTAATAAAACTGCTATTCTTCTCCCACCATTCCTCCACGCCGTTAAATGACTGCTCTTATTTAAAACTTTCTCCCTAAACCTGTTCTTTCCTCTTTTAATATCCCCTTTCCCAGTAATTGTCCCACCTTTCATATCCGCCACTCTTTTCTGCATGATGTAATGATTTTAGATTGTAATCGATCTTAAAGACATCCACAATCTAATTTTCAAGTGAATCATACAGATCGTGATCTTTTATATTCTTTTAATACTCAATACTAATGGATCCGTGCCAAGTCCACAAACCAACAGAATAATTTCCTGTTGTGAATGGCCAAATTATATCACGTGTCCCCACCATCATGGCTTACTTGTGTGAAGAAGTTGAAAGCAGTTTGTAGCGCACAAGCAGCATGGCAGATGAGGAGCTTGTGCCAGAGAAGGACTCGACATCGGTAGTGTGGCAGTTGGTCGGCTATGCACGGTCAGATGCTACACAAAGCAAAGTTATATGTCAAATTTGTCGGACAACGGTCGCCACTTCGGTAGGCAATACAGCAAATCTGTTTAATCATCTTAAACAGAGAGACCCGAAGGAACACACCCAAAACTGTTTCAGTTCAGTCAGTTCAACACCACTCATCTGTATCTTGTGTGGTCGCAAAGCATAAACAGTTGTTGTTGACCAACGCATTAGGGGACGCATTAGGGGAGTCGAAAAAATATAATAAAAGCAGCAAACAATGAAAAGAGGTGACTGATGCAGTCACATTTTACTTAGCTAAGTATATGATACCCTTCAAAGTTTCAGACAACGTGGGTTTTAAGAAACTGATGCACATATTAGATGTGTGATATGATCTTCCAAGTCGCAAATATTTTTCTGATACGGTCATTCTGCATATGTATAGCAATTGCCGACAGAGGATTGCAAAGCAATTAAAGAATGGTGAATTTTTTTGAAAACTGGACTTATGGTCCAGTCGAACATCTGAGCTGTACCTGAGTCTGACCATCCATTTTATTGACAACTAGAAGCTAAAAAGTGCATGTCTTCAAACTAATAAGTGCCCCTAAGAACAACTGGGTAGCTAATTGCTCAAGACCTGAAGGAAGCAGTAGAGTCTTGGAGTCAAAGTGACGACCGACTGGCCTGCATGACCACAGACAGCAGTGCAAATATGGTAAAAGCCTTAAGGCTCAACAACTGGAATTGCCTTCCATGCTTTGGGCACAGACTGCATTGAGCCATAGGTGAGTAACATGGAATAGGCTATATGAAATGCTGCAAAAATAGTTATATCTATACAGCTAGATATTTTTTCTGCCTTGCAAGACCACTTTCATTATTTTAAATGACACAATTATGATTTACTTTTAGCAAAATATTGATTAAATTGCTCAAAAACTTAAATTAACTACCTGTGCATGTTTTCCCCCTTTCATAGAAAAAAGTACAATGGATAAATGGATTCAGCGTGCAACGTCACTGTGCAAAAAAGTTGTTAGTGCTTTCTCCTTAAGTTGGAAAAAGCAGAGAGAGCTAATGAAGACACAAGTGGAGCTGAATCTGCCTTAGCAGAAACTAATCAGAGTCTTCGACACGATGCAGATCCAGACTCAAGATGATTGAAAAAATCCTTGAACAGGAAGCAGCCGTTACACAGGTTTTAAAAGCAGACAGAAAAGCAAGGCACCTTGTGCCAACTTGTCAAGATATTGACATTTTGGAGTCAGTCAAAAAGGCCCTGAGTCCACTTGGAGATTTCACAGATGCTCTGTCAGGTGAGAGCTATGTTAGTGTGTTTTACTGAAAGCCTGTTTTGCATCTTCTGAAAATGAATATCTTGAATGTGGATGCTGAGGATACTGACTTAAAGATGATAAAGGAAACCATCGCAGAGTATCTCAGTGAAAAACATGGCGACTCAACAACAGATGACATCCTAGACATGACCCAAGATTTAAACTGCACTGCATAGATGAAGGAAAAAAAAGAAAGGATTAAATCTCAAGCTGTTTCTAAGATGGAAGCAATATCCCATCCAACAGTGCCTGTTGCTGCACAGAGTGAAAAATGAAGAATCAGACAAAAAAAGAAGGAAATTTTAGGTAGCCTTCTCAAAGTAACCAGTTCCTCGTCCAATGGCCTAACTGCTCCATCGTTGACAAATTTAATTGAGACAGAACTGGCATCATACATCTCAATACCTGAGGCTGACTGTGAGTTGGATCCCTTGGAATGGTGGAGGGTGCACCAGGGAAACGTTCACCGGGTTGGATGCCTGGCAATAAAGTATCATTGTATCCCAGCAACCAGTGCACCATCAGAAAGAGTGTTTAACACAGGTGGCAATATTGTCACAAGTCAAAGGGCTGCTCTAAAACCCCATTAAGTGGATCAATTTATTTTCCTTGCCAAAAACCTGTGATTGTGTAAGCAGAAAATCATTACATCTAATGTAAAGAGAATGCCAACCTAATATTTTCTTGTTTAAAATATTTAACTTAAGTACCTGGAGTTTAGTTAGCTAGTTTCATAGCACAGTGAAGTTGTTTGTACCTGTATATAAAACTGGACATTTGATTCTTCACCTGATTCTCCCTTATCGTCTACCTTTCTACCTCTAACATAATAATAAAGTATCTAATCTATTTATCTATCATACCAAAACAGAGTAACAGCTAAAATTAATTTTATTACCTAGAATGGTTGTGAAACAGTTAACTTGCACTTCCAATGTCAGTCAGTCAGTCATTGCCCAACCCGCTATATCCTAACACAGGGTCACGGGGGGTCTGCTGAAGCCAATCCCAGCCAACGCAGGGCGCAAGGCAGGAACAAACCCAGCCCACCACAGGGCACACATACACATGCATGTCTTTGGACTATGGGAGGAAACTGGAGCACCCAGAGGAAACCCACGCAGACACAGGAAGAACATGCAAACTCCATGCAGGGAGGACCCAGGGAGCGAACCCAGATCTCCTTATTGCGAGGCAGCAGCACTACCACTGTGCCACCGTGCTTCCCCACTTACAATGTTTACTGTACATTTAAATACATTTTTAAAAAAATCTGTTTTATGGTTTAAGTGGCTGTTGATCCCAACTTGAAACAAACTGTAAAACATTTTTTAATGTTGTGTGAAACTGCCAGAATTTTAAAGTGCACTTATGTATATTGGTTATATTTATGTTGTGTTAGCTGCTGATTACAATATTTTAAAGAATGTTCATGTTTGAAAGTGTCAGAATTTGAAAACTGCCCTTGTTTACATTTTATTATTTCTAGGATTATTTTCATATGTAATATATTCAAAATTGAATGCAACTATGTTTGATATTTAAAATAAAGTGTAATTTATGTCTTAATGAGTTTGAGTTTGGATATTCTCTTAAGTGTATGTCAAATTGAAAAAAGAGGACGCAGTTCGGATTGTGCTTTTGTGTTAAAAGGATTGTGATATGATTTTTTGGAAAAATCGCCCACCCCTACTCTTACCTTTAACATACCCTTTTCTCCCCCCTCCCCTGTTTTCTTCTTCTGCTATGTATTGACTGACTTCTTTAGCCAAGCCTATCCTTGACCCAGTAGCTCTTGCTCACTTTCCACATTGGTCAGGTGAGGCCCCTGCACACTCGAGCATTTTCCAAAGTTGATTGGATTGATGCCATTATTAAGATTTTGGCCAGGTTTTACAGCTGGATGCTCTTCCTGACACTAACCCTCTCTGTTTATCTGGGCTTGGGACTGGCACCAAATTGGGTTGGTTTGCCCCTCTGGTGGCTAGATTGAATCAATTTCTCATTCAGTACATGTAAAAAGCCATAAGACGGAACCTACGTCGAATATGAGTGCTTAAGAGGTGGGATCAGACCAATCCAAGTACCAATGAGCAGAACTGGTCTATCCCCAAATATTATTTCTTTATAGTTACTATCATTTATTAGTGCTACTTCTTTAAGAATGGGCCAGTCAGCAACCAGAACCATTCACTAATAAAAATGTTCTACAGGGAAAAAGTGTTTATTTCCCCACTGTCATAAAAGTGGTGTGTGTGTGTTTTTTATATTTAACTTTACTGACTGACTTAGACAGACACAGGGGGAAAGAACACCAAATTTTACTAGGGGGTTCATTCTTTCTTCTTAATGATATTCTAGGAAGTTACTTTAGGTAATCCTAAGATTTTACCAATGTCTCTAATGGTTTTATTGTAGTTTTTCAGTCTCATAATGGCTTCTTTGACTTTAATTGGTACAGCTCTTTACCTCATGTTAAACAATGGCATCTACAGACTTGCAATGCTTTAAGGGGATAACATTCACTATAGATCCCTGTCGGTCATTTAAGTCTAATTTTTATTTTGCATTTTTGTTGAAGTTAGTATGACTCCTTTATTTTAGTGGTAGTGGAATGCTTTTTAACTATATCAAAATACATACATTCCTGTTCAGTATGGTTCATATTTAGGTCAAAAACACAGAGCAGACTGGAGGGATCATATGTCTTAATGGGCTTGTAAACATCTGGGAATTGCCCAGGTATCAGGATAGAAAGGGGCTGTTCAGCCCAGCCCAGCATGTTGTTACTGTGACCATCATCTCAGAAATGAGAGTAAGGTGATGATGATAATAATTTGTCTTATTTACTTAGTGTTACTTTGTCTAATTAGGTTAATGATCATTCTGCAGCAGGTTGTGTTCAGCTAAGAGTCATTTCTCTAGAAAATTTTGAAAATGTTAGGTATATTTCTGCAAATTCAATATCCTAACCCATAACTCCATAACATATTATGGAATATTAATACATATATTACAGGTTGAGAATCTCTAATTCGAAATTCCAAACTCCAAAACTTTTTGCGTGTTCACATGACACCACAAGTCGAAAAATTCCATACCTGACCTCACCCAATTGGGACACTGACCATTGTTCCATTTATTTATTTTTTTTTTAACTCATGAGTAGATGTGAATAACTTATGAAGTGCTGTTTACCATTTACAACTGATTTTTTTCTAAAGCACCAACACACAAGACATTTTGGGAGCTGTGGGTGCATTATCAAAGTTTGGAAGATGCAATAACACCTGCACTGCAGTTGAAATGTGCTGCGTAGCACACAGAAAAATGGTAGCAATTTAGAGGTTACGTAGGCTCTGATTCTGTATTGGTGGCTGTTTATTATCAATAATTGCCACTTACAGACCTATGTGCATTACTTAATTTGTTTTTTGCTTCTTCTCTGTGTACAGTAACCTTTTAGTCAAAACACAGCATCGTAGGTGAAGACTGAAAGCCTGCCATTGTTTATTGTTGCTGTTCTTTGACAGCTTATTCAGGTGTTCAGTTGCTGTTACTGTACACAAACATTGTTCAATGCACAAAATTATTAAAAATGTTTTGTGTAAAATGACCTTTAGGCTATGTGCATAAGGTGTGTTTGGAACATAAATATTTAATGTCCCATCCCCAAGATATCTAATCCAAAAATATTCAAAATACTTGTGGTCTCAGGCATTTCGGGTTAGGGTGCTCAACCTGTATTGTAAAATATTTGTACTGAAATTCAAAATCCTGCAGTAATTATAACAAGTAAGCAGGCTGGATTAAACATTGAAGCCAGTAAGAGAAACTATTCTCTTTTTTAATATATTGGTTGTAAATCACTGCATACATTTTGACTTGCGGTTGTAAAGGTTGAGAATCTTTCTGTGGTCCAGGTAAAATGGGTTGCTACATTTTACTATAGATGCAAATATTTTGCGATTAGGATTTCTCTTCTCTAAACTGGAATTCACTAAGCCTGAAAGTAGCTGTTTGGTATTCAGCACTTGGAAGGACTGTAAATGTCAGCAATGCCATGCATCATATAGGTAACTGAAACATTTGAGTTACTAGTTGAATACGTAATTATTTGCTTCTTGGCTTGTGTTCTGGGAGTCAAATCTAATAGCAGTTTATTTAGAATAAACAGAGAACTGAAGCCAAGAGTTACTGCCGTCCATGTGAACTGTAATTTTGTGACTCAGACTTTGACACATTCCTCATCTAAAATAAATTCACTGTTCATTTACTTTAAAGGCATTGTGCTTTTAGTACAAAGTAAGTTGTACCATATGTGAACTAGATAGATAGATAAATTACACACAGAAGAAAATAATACAGCAGATATTTCCATTATTGATATAGCTTGGTGAATGTAGAAATTTTAGAATGCTGTAAACTAGTTGTAGAAGTGGTTTCATATACTAAAATTCTAATTTCCCCTTTATTGCTAAAGGGGACTGTACTCAGTTAAATTATAACTGATATATTGAGAAAATGATCCAGTAGTTATGACTTTTCATTGTGACATCATTTACAATTGGCAAGCCATTCTGAGTAAAAATCTGTCTTTGTCATACTTTTTTTTTTTTTCTTGCTGACCTCCTTCAGCATTGTGTTATATGTCTGGCCATCCCCTACACTGTAGATATGCTATTAATCCTATACTTTTCACTTCTCTGTATACATCTGGGCCAGAAGAAGCCTACTGAGACCTTTTAGAACAACAGATAGTTTATTCTTATCTACTTCAGGTATTTTGTAGTACTTAATTAAATTGACAATGATGTATACTCATTTCTTAACTCTTTCTTATCAACACGTTCTCTTTTTCATGCTTGATTGTACTACTGTATATACAGTATTTGTAAGTATTTAATACATTATAATTGTATTACAGTATATACAGTTAGGTCCATAAATATTTGGACAGAGACAACTTTTTTTTAATTTTGGTTATGTGCATTACCACAATGAATTTTAAATGAAACAACTCAGATGCAGCTGAAGTGCAGACTTTCAGCTTTAATTCAGTGGGTTGAACAAAAAGATTGCATAAAAATGTGAGGCAACTAAAGCATTTTTTAACACAATCCCTTTATTTCAGGGGCTCAAAAGTAATTGGACAAATTAAATAACTGGAAATAAAATGCTCATTTCTAATACTTGGTTGCAAACCCTTTGCTGGCAATGACAGCCTGAAGTCTTGAACTCATGGACATCACCAGATGCTGGGTTTCCTCCTTTTTAATGCTCTGCCAGGCCTTTACTGCAGCGGCTTTCAGTTGCTGTTTGTTTGTGGGCGTTTCTGTCCGAAGTTTAGTCTTCAACAAGTGAAATGCATGCTCAATTGGGTTAAGATCAGGGATAACTGACTTGGTCATTCAAGAATTTTCCTCTTCTTGGCTTTAATAAACTCCTGGGTTGCTTTGGCTGTATGTTTTGGGTCATTGTCCATCTGTATCATGAAACGCCGCCCAATCAATTTGACTGCATTTAGCTGGATTTGAGCAGACAGTATCTAGTAGTTCTCTGAACATTTCAGAATTAATGTCTGCGTCTGTCCTGTGTCACATCATCAATAAACACTAGTGTCCCAGTGCCACTGGCAGCCCAAGCCATCACACTGCCTCCACAGTGTTTTACAGATGATGTGGTATGCTTTGGATAATGAGCTGTTCCACACCTTCTCCATACTTTTTTTCTTGCCATCATTCTGGTAGAGGTTGATCTTGGTTTCATCTGTCCAAAGAATGTTTTTCCAGAACTGTGCTGGCTTTTTTAGATGTTCTTTAGCAAAGTACAATCTAGCCTTTCTATTCTTGAGGCTTATGAGTGGCTTGCACCTTGCAGTGCACCCTCTGTATTTACTTTCATGCAGTCTTCTCTTTATGGTAGACTTGGATATCGATACGCCTACCCCCTGGAGAGTGTTGTTCACTTGGTTGGCTGTTGAGAAGGGGTTTCTCTTCACCATGGAAATGATTCTGCGATCATCCACCACTGTTGTCTTCCGTGGACATCCAGGTCTTTTTGCGTTGCTGAGTTCATCAGTGCTTGCTTTCTTTCTCAGGATGTACCAAACTGTAGATTTTGCCACTCGTAATATTGTAGCAATTTCTCAGATGGGTTTTTTCACAGCTTTTTCACAGCTGTTTTCGCAGCTCTTTCACCTACATGGAGAGCTCCTTTGACCGTATGTTGTCTGTTCACAGCAAAATCTTCCACATGCAAACACCACACCTCAAATCAACTCCAGGCCTTTTATCTGCTTAATTGATAATGACATAACGATGGACTTGCCAACACTTGCCCATGAAAAAGCCTTTGAGTCAATTGTCCAATTACTTTTGAGCCACTGAAATGAAGGGATTGTGTTAAATGCTTTAGTTCCCTCACATTTTTATGCAATCTTTTTGTTCAACCCACTGAATTAAAGCTGAAAGTCTGCACTTCAACTGCATCTGAGTTGTTTCATTTAAAATTCATTGTGGTAATGTACAGAACCAAAAGTAGAAAAAAGTTGTCTCTGTTCAAATATTTATGAACCTAACTGTAGCATTCCTATGTGGTAATGTCTGTTCTTTTTTTTTTTTTGTTCTGGCATTTTACTTAATTGTTTTACTTAGGTTTGTAACTTTCAGAGCATGTGGACAAAATTGGCAACGATTGGTGTTATTTTACGTTTGCATTTTTGCATTAAAGCTTTTTTTGTAGAAAAAAGTATTTTAGTTGAACTGACAGCTTTGCTTATAGTCCTTTATATCTACACATTTTTTGTAATCCTTTCATACCAAAGTCATGCCAAGAAAAGCCTGAAATCACCTATCTGGTGATGGCTTATGCCATCCATGAGCTGCATAATTTATGATTACTGTATATAAAGATGATGTGATTAATTTCTATAAAGGTACATTTTAGCAACTGTAGTACTGTCTGTGGTACTAAGTAATGTCCTTAAATGGCAAATTTATTATACATCATGGATACTTCAGCTGACCTTCTTCCTACATGCAATAATGTGCAGTTTTCTCCTACACACATACTGCCATCGGTAATAAATTTAAAAAACGTGAGTTGTGAGCTGTCCAGATTATCTTGAATGTAGTTCTGATTCTGTAAATCTTTTGTTTTTTATTTTCATTAGTGCTCTTATTAAAAAGAAAATGCAAAGAATATTTGTTTATGCTGTTAGGTAATGACTCAAGACCTAACATACCATATCATATTTTTAGTGGAGGAAATAAAATCACAGTTGGCTAAGGTTTTTTAAGGGCTTTTTTCTGTTCTGCAACATTACCTTTCTGTATTATTTGATGTTTACTCCTCAAAACCATATTAATAAATAATAGACACCTTGTTGTAGCTCAGCTGTTCTCCTACACACAGCATGCTTAAAAAGAGGGAGTGTTAATATCATTAACTGTTTTCATTCCAAATAATATATAGATTTCAAACACTTTTGTAGTTTTGATTGGAGAGCATCTTAAAGTGTACATTGTGACAATGTATGTAATCACCTTCATGACAATTTTAAATTAATAAAATAACAGAGCATTTAGTTTTAGATTATTAATAATAGTAAAAATGTACTGAATGAGTTTTTTGCTCTCAAAATTCTTTCCACCTTTACAGTCTGTATTTCTGTTTTAGCATTTCTTTTTTAACAGATGAACCTGTGCCAAAGTTACAGCATATTTAGTTTTAGTAGTTGATGTTTTTTATTCTATTCATGTTTTTTCATAAAAGGATAGCTAATATATGAATAACTGTATATGTATATATGCACTCAAACATCCTGACAGATGTATATATAGTTTTAATTCTGAAATGTTATACATATTAGCATTTGTGGCAACTTATTTTCTGTTGTATTATACACCATACTTTAGTTTTTATGAGTGAGTTGGTTAGTTGAAACTGAGGGCAATGAAACATGCAACCTCCTTAACAACTCTGAGAATTATTAATCAATGAAAATTAACCCCTTATACACACGAGGACAAAATTGTTGGTACCCTTCAGTCAATGAAAGAAAAACTCACAATGGTCACAGAAATAACTTTAATCTGACAAAAGTAATAATAAATAAAAATTCTATGAATTTTAACCAATGAAAGTCAGACATTGATTTTCAACCATGCTTCAACAGAATTATTTAAAAAAATAAACTCATGAAACAGGCCTGGACAAAAGGATGGTACCCCTAACTTAATATTTTGTTGCACAACCTTTTGAGGCAATCACTGCAATCAAACGATTCCTGTAACTGTCAATGAGACTTCTGCACTTCTCAGCAGGTATTTTGGCCCACTCCTCATGAGCAAACTGCTCCAGTTGTCTCAGGTTTGAAGGGTGCCTTTTCCAGACGGCATGTTTCAGCTCTTTCCAAAGATGCTCAATAGGATTGAGGTCAGGGCTCATAGAAGGCCACTTTAGAATAGTCCAATGTTTTCCTCTTAGCCATTCTTGGGTGTTTAGCTGTGTGTTTTGGGTCATTGTCCTGTTGCAAGACCCATGACCTGTGACTGAGATCAAGCTTTCTGACACTGGCCAGCACATTTCTCTCTAGAATCCCTTGATAGTCTTGAGATTTCATTGTACCCTGCACAGATTCAAGACACCCTGTGCCAGATGCAGCAAAGCAGCCCCAGAACATAACAGAGCCTCCTCCATGTTTCACAGAAGGGACAGTGTTCTTTTCTTGATATGCTTCATTTTTCCATCTGTGAACATAGAGCTGATGTGCCTTGGCAAAAAGTTCAATTTTTGTCTCATCTGTCCATAAGACATTCTCCCAGAATCTTTGTGGCTTGTCCACGTGTAGTTTGGCAAATTCCAGTCTGGCTTTTTTATGATTTGTTTTCAACAATGGTGTCCTCCTTGGTCGTCTCCCATGAAGTCCACTTTGGCTCAAACAACGACGGATGGTGCGATCTGACACTGATGTTCCTTGAGCTTGAAGTTCGCCTTGGATCTCTTTAGAAGTTTTTCTGGGCTCTTTTGTTACCATTCGTATTATCCGTCTCTTTGATTTGTCATCAATTTTCCTCCTGCGGCCACGTCCAGGGAGGTTGGCTACAGTCCCATGGATCTTAAATTTCTGAATAATATGTGCAACTGTAGTCACAGGAACATCAAGCTGCTTCGAGATGGTCTTATAGCCTTTACCTTTGACATGCTTGTCTATAATTTTCTTTCTAATCTCCTGAGACAACTCTTTCCTTCGCTTCCTCTGGTCCATGTTGAGTGTGGTACACACCATGTCACCAAACAACACAGTGACTACCTGGAGCCCTATATATAGGTCCACTGACTAATTACAAGATTGTAGACACCTGTGATGCTAATTAGTGGACACACCTTGGATTAACATGTCCCTTTGGTCACATTATTTTCAGTCTTTTCTAGGGATACCATCATTTTTGTCCAGGCCTGTTTCATGAGTTTTGAGTTTTTCTTTCATTGACTGAAGGGTACCAACAATTTTGTCCACGTGTGTTACACTAAGAGTTTTTTTGCCATTATTAACCTAAATTACATACCCAAAAATGAGTGGATGTTGTTCTGATTATGTATTAAAGAGCTGCAAATGGTTGAAGAGTAGTGAGTACAACACTTCACATTTTTAGAAAACAGTATTTATATGATTAAAAATATCAACTAATACACAAAATGTTTGGTGCATTAGGGATTTCTGTCTAAAGTAATGGTTTTTACAGAATATAACCAAGACATTTTATAAAGCACGACTCTGGAAAAAGCTTTCTTTTCTGCCCCAATCTGTCATCTATAATTGTAACAGGTTTACATGTCATATTCCATACCATTGCCAAGTTATACTTTTTGGCACAAAGTGCCAATGTGTTTTAGCTTTTTAATAGTTAACTCCATATGGTATATGATTCTTGCATTTATAAATAAATATTTAACTTTTCAAAGTCAACATATAAAGGATGTTGTCTTCATTGTGAGAACATATTTATAAACTAAACTTAAAGTTAAAAAAGAGGGTCACCAATCTAGGTCTGTAAGTAAACCTAAATGTGTTTATTACACAAAGGAAATATGAAACTAAGTTTCTGTGGATTAGTAAAATACTTTGACTCAATTTTATTTAAGTGATTAGATTAAGCAGGTTCAGAAAACAAATGGATGGCTTTACATATAGTAAAAGTGAAATTAATTAAAAGTAAAAGAGTAATGTGCAGGGCAGCACAGTGGCGCAGTGGGTAGCCTGCTGCCTCACAGTTAGGAGACTCGGGTTCGCTTCCCAGGTCCGCCCTGCGTGGAGTTTGCATGTTCTCCCCGTGTCTGCGTGGGTTTCCTCTGGGTGCTCCGGTTTCCTCCCACAGTCCAAAGACATGCAGGTTAGGTGCATTGGCGATCCTAAATTGTCCCTAGTGTGTGCTTGGTGTATGCCCTGCGGTGGGCTGGTGTCCTGCCCGGGGATTGGCTCCAGCAGATCCTCGTGACTCTGTGGTTAGGATATAGCGGGTTGGATAATGGATGGATGGAGTAATGTACATCTGTTGCTCAGGAAAGTATTCCAAATGTTTGATGATGTTATTGTGTTGCAAGCTTAATTAGTTGTTGTATGGAAGTAATTTCCATAAAAAAAAAGTAAATTTTAATTGATGTCATTTTTGTTAATACAAACATACACTTAACCAAAAAGGAGAATGAAACATCAAAATTGTCCTTATTTTGAAATGTTACTTTATATATTAGAAAAAATTGAAGTTTTAACTGCCAACAATCTGTATAATTGTTTTTTACTCACCATTTCTTTTGAAATATAAATTCCTTATTGGTGCCATAATTTTCACTTTATTTTCCTAAAATGTATAGTGAAGTTCAAAGGCACTTAGAGTTGAAAAGGAAATGATTACAGGTATGACTGATCAGAAATACTAATAGAGAAAAGGTGGGGTTCCCAGTAAGACTGAAATACTTTTAACAGTGTTGAAATCTCCTATGCCTATTTAATATACTGTAGCCTTACAGAGAGTATGAGACTGCAAGATGTATAAAAGGTCATAGTTGTCAGGCAGGTCAGTATGTTAGTAACATTGTGACAGGCAGATAATGGAGATTTTATTTTATTTTTTTAAGTAACTTAGTTTAATCTAAGCAGGGATAAGCAGAATAGAACAGATTTATTACAGGTAGGATACCCATTTGTGAATATGCATCTATTCTAAAAGTTACCATATACAGTACAGTGTAGTTTATTGCCATTATCGCCCAGGGCTCATTTTGGAAGCCAAAGGTAAAGCAAGAAGCCAAAAATTTAAACTGTTTTCCTAACACTGGTGATATATTTTATTCCACGCTCGCATACACACAGTACATCCCTTTCGTGTTATGTTTTCCTGTGTTTTATTCACTTAGTATTAAGATGTGTTCAGTATCTAAAATGAGTGTAAAAGTTCTGCGATGTATGCTTGAAGAATTTACACACTGAACTCAGCTGTTTATCTTAAGAGTATTTTTGAGTTTATGTTGTGTGATAATCAGTCTTATTTAGGCAATTGGCACATTACTTCATCAGTGGAGAGGACATCTCTACTTGCAGAATGATTTTTACCTCAGATTAGTCTGAGATATCAAAATGCTTTACTTCAGATCAATTACGCGCCAGAAGAGTACAGGAAACAGAATACAGTTCATTGTGTATTCTATTGAGAAATACTCACCTTTTAAGTTTATTTGAGGTGAAAAATGCGGCCTGACATATTAAGCAGAAGGGTGGAATTGGTAACAATTTATCCAGTGCTTCTGCTTTATGAGAAACCTCTTTCTTTGAGGAAAAGATTGCTTGAAATATTTGCTACATTAGGTAACTGAAATAAAAACAGCTTCTTTGGTTTTCCCTTCTGTAAATTAATCTTGTATGCAGATTCAACTGTACCTCAGTTGCTTGTACAGACCAAACCACTGTTACATAGCAGAAAACTCTGACCTGTAATTAGCATGTTAGCTGTTAAATACAGAAAATAAATGGTAATAGTGCATTAAAATCTTTAGAAATATGTGACATTAGTTTATATACTACAGAGGTTTTGTTAAAGAGGTCCTAGGACTGGGTATTTGATAGATTTCCATTTAGAAAGGATAAAGGTTTCAAAAGGTACAGTTCTACTGGAGATGCAACAAGTCCATTGAGAAAGGGTAAGGGTTTCAAAAGGTACAGATATACAGCAGATGCAACAAGTCTGAACAATGGAGGGTGATTTAAAATAGACAGGAACCTCACACAAGTCCTTACACTAGTCCTCAACCTTACACTTGACTGATTAAGCAAATAAGTATCATTGGGAATTGCTGGACAGTACAGTTTGTTTTTTTAACAGATAGCAGATGAGACACCTTCGGGACCAGTTGCTTACCCGTGATTCTGTTTTTTGAAGAACCTGCAGATATTAATTAGAGCTTGGGGTGGGATTGTGTAAACCTAACACCATTGTGTATAGACTGACAGTAAAGGTGAGTGAGAGTGGCTGGATGTTCTGAGGTCATCTGGTAGTGTATTATTATTATTATTAGTAGTAGTAGTAGTAATAGTGTGTTTCTTTGTATAGCATCTGTCCCATAACCAAAAAGGTTTGCATAGCATTAATGAGAAAACCATGAAATACGACAGGCCATCACAATGCATAAAGATAAAATAGATACTAAGAATAAGAAACAGGAGAAATAGTGTTAGAATAGGGAGGTTTTTGGTTCAGTTTTGAAGGTAAAGAGGGGGGAAAAAAGTCTTAATGTACTTGGGTAATGAGTATCAGAATTTGGACCCATGATACTTAATGACTTGCTGCCCAAGCAAAAAAAGTTTCTTCTCCGGAAATAATCTTTTACCAGAGGATTTGAGAGAATGTAGATGACTGTAAAGGTGAAAGAGCTGAACTTGACCATATGTGACTTTTAAAGTTCTAAGCAGAAGTTTGTCATTCATATGTGATGGGACTGGTAATCAGTGTAGCTGGTAAAGAACAGAAATGATATGCTTTGTACACTTACCATGTGTAAGAACACTGCCAGCCAGCCGGATTTTGGATAAACTAAAGTCTAGTGAGTATTTTAGTTAGATCATTTAGCAAAGAATTACAATAATTCACTTGAGAAATAATAAAAACATTAACCATATTCAGCACCTTTCCTGTTTAAGTAAAGGTTGAAGGCTAGCAATGTTACAGGGATTAGAAACAAATAGTTTTAGTGAACCTGAAGGAAGTGAAGAGTCAAATAATAAATGAAGAATATGAACAGCTTGTGAAGAATTTAAAATCGCACCATCAATATTAAAGTTTGATATTTTAGAGGCTATTGATTTGGTAGCAACTTCTTTTTCCCAGTTTTTAACTTGAGAAAATTATCTCTACCAGTTCAATTGAGAGATGTAATCCAGGGTGTAGCAGGGCGGTAAATCACTGGTAGATAAAGAGCTAAAATAAATGAGGATGTTGTCAACTTTGCAGAGACCATGAAAATTGAGTACATAATAGCAAATGGTTTGTCCAAGGGAAGCATGTACCTTAAGGTAAGAAGAGGACCAAGAACCAATTTCCAAGGGTATACCTTGAATAACATCAGAGGAGGAATTGTGTTTTCCAGTTGTATTAAATACCATGAGTTATGATGTGAACCAGAAAAGAGCCATGTAAGCAATATCAGTTGAGGAGAAATGGGATAATGTTGAGCACACCGCCTTCATCAGACATAAGGAGTGTATTAACAACTCTAAGGAGGGTAGTTTCAGTGCTATGCTGCTCTAATATCACATAGTATATTTTTTATGGTCTTTTCCTTAGATTGAAAAGTTTAAAGTGGTATGTGAACAATGGATGTCAAAAGAACTAGTGCTTTGGTACCTGTTGATGACAAAATGCTGAAAACATAATTGGTACCAACCCTATAAAAAAAAACAAAAAAAACCTAGTACGAAGTGAAAGTGACTTTCAGTCACTGCTGAGTGACTGCAAGTAAATATATTAACTTGAAAGGAACAATAACATTTAATTAGGGCATGAGTAAAAACTACAAAATGAAATTGCTCATTGTGCTGCAGCACTGCATTAACACATCTCAAAGTGAAAGCCAGAAGAAGCCATATCTGGTAATGACATAATGCCTATTGTGGAGTTAACCCAGGAATAAATGTGTATGTGCTTAGAGAGCACATAATGTCACCAATTAGATGTGAGTTTTAATTGTTTAACTTGTAGTTGGTGTGATTAAACATTATTTAATACCATGTTCTGAGCTATTCCGAAAAAGGAAATGAGGCTTTGCATTAATTTACTGATTGTGTGTCAACAGATATGTCCAAGCATCCATCCATTTTCTTAGAGGCATCCGGGTAGTGCAAAAAGGACTGTGGAATGAGGGAGGAAACTGCATTGTGGCAGTGCTGGTAACTCTAGGAGAATCTCCAAGTCTATCACACATTAAATTCAAGTCTTGTATAATAATTTGATATTTATGAATGTCAATGATAGTTTATTTAAATGCTAGATGGGTCACAACTTGATTTGTATATCACTTTTAAAATTGCTGTTACTATTAGTATTTGTTTTATATTCTATTACAGAAAAACACAATATTGTTCACTTGAAAATGGAGTTACCCTTAAATAAAAAGTCACAAAAAGGAATTTCTGGTTTGGTATCAAGTATCCTGAGATTTCTCTATAATTGGTATTGAATACAAAAATTCTGGTATTATGGCAACTATCCCATGCAACACCTTTAATCAAAAGGGGAGGATGGAATTAAGCCTGTAGATATTAAGTATGGATGACTCAAGACCTGGTTTCCCAAGGATAGTGGTACCTGCAGTAATTTTAAGGGCAAATGAAACAGTGTCAGGAACTGAATAAAGATGTATTGAAATATGACAAAGGATGACAGACACATAGGCTTTAAGAAGAGAGGTGAGGGCAGTATCAGCTTGTGAAGAGGATCTGGGTTTTGTAATTACTTCAGATAGAGATTATTGCTTTGAGTTAAGTTAGTCAATAAATTCTTAGTAGCTTTGGGGAACTTTCATGGGGAGAGAGGAGCAGATATGCTAAACAAATCTGCCTTGGGTTGGTAGTTATAACTGTCTGTTCTAAACCCATAAGTGTAAAGAGTGAATGAGAACTGTTAACTGAAAATGTCCCCTTTATTTATTTAAGTGGATTTTTCCTAATATTTTCCACATTATAAATTAAAAATTCATTAATTTATAAGTTTGCTAAGTACAGTAAAAGACATAAGCCTGTACATTGATCATTTTTTTCCATAGGTAATACAAAGATTCACTGATGAGATTTTGTTAGTTTCAGTTTTGCCTTTTATGAAGTAGAAAGTTCATGTACTGTAAACCTAGTTGTAAACATTAATTTTGTGATTGGCAGAGAACATATTGCTAGAAAGTGTTTATTAATAATCCCCCACCTTCCAAAAATCTTATATTAATTAATATTATTATACACTAGCAAAATTCCCTTCTACCTACACGGGAAGTTGGAGAATTAGTGATGACTGAGTCAGTGAGGGCTTTGCCTTTTATTAGTATAGATTATCTCTCTCTCTCTCTCTCTCTCTCTCTCTCTATATATATATATATGGATATATATAAATATATATATATATATATATATGGATATATATATATATATAATTCACTAAAGGCACGCAAGACAGATAGCCACGGCCTCCAACTCTAAGACCATGGGATACACTCGATAGAGCCCCGCCCGCCAACTGTAACTGTCCTCCCGTGTCCAGCATCGCTCTCGAGGCATGTGCACTGCCTGCTCATGTGCCCACATGCAACAACTCGCCAAATGCAGCCTCGGTCGCTTTCGTCTGTGCAAAAGTCCACATGCATCTCTGAGAGCCCTGCCCACCAACTCTAAGACTATAAGATACACTTAACAGAGCCCCACCCGCCAACTCTAACTCTCCTCCAGGGCAAGCAAGACGCACACAATACAGAGAGCCCCGCCCGCCAACTGTAAGACCATGGGATACGCACGACAGGGCCAGACATGCAAACTCCTCTGATGGCCAATGAAGAGCATTGCAAGAAGTACATAATGCGATAGGTAGCCCAATGTTATGTTCTTGGATGGGAATGGCGATATCTTTTTGAAAAGCAGCGTAAAACTGAATGTGATGACTGTGATTGGATTTGCGAGTTGACACTGAAAGGAATTCAGCGTTGAGATATCTCTGCAGTCGGAACATTTTTGAACAAATAGTGCATTGAAAGACCTGTGTGGAATGCGTTTGTTCAGTGGAGTGTGTGTTTAAATGTGCTTTGAGATATTTCTGGAGCGTGAAGGTTTTTGAGCAAATGCTGCATTGAAATTCCGGTGTGAAATGCGTTTGTAAATGTTTTTCAGTAAGAGGATAGTGGGAAGGTGACGTCACATCAGCGTGGCTGCAGACAAATATTTGTGTTGAATGTATTTGCACATGGTTGAGGAGGTCCGTCTCTGTAATGGCACTAGACTTTCTATTACCAGCATTCACCGCAATGTTCTGGAGTGTAAGACTATCACATCTGCTACTTCACAAACTGTCCTTATTCCCCGGATTTCCCTGACCCCATCAGTTTCAAATTTACCTTTTACACGCAGACAATTTTCTGTTAGATTGCCGTTTGCAATGACAATTAATAAGACAAAGGGCCAAACTTTCAAAAAGATATGCCTGTATCTACCAAAACCTGATTTCAGTCACGGACAATTGTATGTTGCTCTCTCCAGAGTTCCATCTTTTCATTCACTGACAGTTGTATCCTCAAACCCTCCCCATTTGGATTATGTGGCGCTGGTTGGCTAGTTATTAATATTACATTTCAGGAATCAAAACACAGGTTGATGCCTCCATTTGCATTCTAGCTTGTAATGGAAATTGTCTACAAATATTTGCAATTTGTTTTTCCACATGTAACCTAATCATTAAATTGAAATGATCAGGAAGTTTTCTAAAATCTAAACACTGCTAACAGCCACAAAAGAGCAAGACATTCTCTTGTGAAAGAATCGAGGCAATTTTTGACAGTGTAACTAACTCTGCTAGGTTGACTATAAATGGCATAATGGTATCACCTGTTAGTTAAGGACAAATTCTCAGGTTAATGGCATAGTGGATAAATTAATAAATATACAGTTGCACAAGGATAATGACTCCCTTTGTTTTTTATAAAACTGCTGTTTAATACAAAATGTACCTTGAAGTTCATAGCACTGCTTCAGCAACTGTGCTAAGATCTGCCTGTTGTGCTTAATTTAATATCAGTCTTTTCTTGTACTTCTTTTAGCTGTAATACCTGAAAACTAATTTCGTTTTGGTGAGTGCCTTGGTAGTGAGTTGTCAGTTTTGTCCAGAGGCATAGATGATTTTTTCACTCATTAATAAGTTTTCCCTTCTCTTTTCATGTGTTAGTAACATTGTGATTTTTTTCTCCTAAATTTTCAGTATTACTTTATCAAATGTACATATTTAAGAGCTCAAATGCATAATAGTTTAAGTGCATTTGAAATTTGATAAGCAGAAATTTTATCTCTGGAGGTCTAGTTGATTTTGATAAAGAGGAAGTGGTTTATGTACATTTGTTTTTTATCACAGATCTCATATCCAGAGTGTTGTCACTTCCTTTTTTGATGATTAAGCAGTATGCTGATAGAAGCATGACTTGGTGGCAAGGATGAAGAGCTCTATCTCAGTATACTTTTGATGCTGGAAGTTGGAAAATAAATGCAACTTTGCATTTACCTGTTTAAGCTCCAGGCAAAAATTCATTTTTAGTAAGGAATGCATTTTATTATAGAAGTGCAAGTATTCTTTAGAAAAACAAACTTTGTAATCATAAATAATTGGTTTATTTTTAGATCCCTTTTGAAGTCTAAACATAGTACAGTCCAGTATTCAGGGCATAACGGAGACTTTTAATTTTAGAAGTACCTGTCACTAGGTAATATTTTATCTACTCTATTAATACTGAAAGGGAGAATAAATTATTGACCACATAGCATGTATTATATGCAAAATAATGTCATTACCATTAAAAGACAATAATAAATCTTTGAATTTTTATAGTGCTTTTCTCCTAAAGCGTTCAGCAATTGCAGGTTAAGGGCCTTACTCAAGGGCCCAACAGAGCAGAGTCCCTTTTGGCATTTATGGGATTTGAACCGGCAACCTTCCAATTACCAGTGCAGATCCCTAGCCTCACAGCCTTTATTATTTTAATACAGATTGATTTATACAAGTACATGGTTTTTTAGTAATTTGCTGAATTTCTAAGGAACTTAAAAGTAAAGGTTTATGGCATGTGATAAAGTCTAACAAGATATAAAAAATAAGATCTGTTATTGTTAAACCAGAAATTAACATTTGTACATAATTCTGATGCTTCTGGTGCAGTGTATCACCTGTAGATAAAACAAGAACAAATAGATCAGTCTGTATGTATGCCTGAAGAAGCTGACCTAGATGTTATACTTTGTAGACATTTGTAGGTATTAAAGCCGAGACACAGAAGTTAACCATAAATTAAAGTACTACTGGTAGTTAATATATGATCTGTGGCAAATTTTGCTGAAACATGTGGAGAACTTTTTAAAATACTTTTTGTACATTCCAGTAATTTTGTGATTTTTCAGTCTGTATGTATGCCTCAAGAAGCTGGCCTGGATGTTATACTTTGTAGACATTTGTAGGTATTAAAACTGAGACACAGAAGTTAACCATAAATTAAAGTACTACTGGTAGTTAATATATGATCTGTGACAAATTTTGCTGAAACATGTGAAGAACTTTTTAAAATATTTTTTTGTATTCCAGTAATTTTGTAATTTTCTTTTTATTGAATATCTCACACTGATTAGAAATTGATAGTTTGTTGATACGCTTCACTTTTACAAAGCATTGGATACTATCTGCAGTCACTTATTATTTATAATAGGACTGAGTGATACAGCCTTATTCACATAAAATTCAACCTTATTGCTAGCAACATAGGTATATATTTTTGACCTACACTCACTATTTTGGACAGGCTCGGATAACACTTAAGCCAGTGACATGGCAGGACATGCTAGCTTCAGAGAAGAGCAACTAGGCTGATTCCAGGGTTACAAGAGTTGAATTATGAGGAAAGATTTAAAAGAATTGAGTCTATACAGTTTAAGCAAAAGAACATTAAAAGGTGACATGATTGAAGTGTTTAAAATTATGAAAGGAATTAGTACAGTGGATCGAGACTGTTATTTTGAAATGAGTTCATCAAGAACCCGGGGACACAGTTGGAAACTTAAGGGTAAATTTTGCACATATTTTCAGCCAAGCAATACAGTACAATCGTATTTGCTCAGACCTGACAGACTGGGATCAACAACTGCAGGAGCTCAGACAAGGTTATACCCCCAAAACGACAGGCGCTCAAATAAGAAGAGCTACTGCCATACCCAGAGATAACCTTTTCGAATATAAAAACAAAGACAACAAGAGCTGCATCCCCCTTGTTGTCACCTACAACCCACATCTTGAAACACTTCGAAAAATTATAAAAGAACTTCAGCCAATGCTAAACAACGACCAAACACTAAAAAATTTATTTCCTGAACCTCCCCTCCTGGCATACAGACAACCACCAAACCTAATTGTCCGAAGCTCCCTAAATGAACCAACAGAAAATGGCACATCTCCCTGCCTACAGAAATGATGTAAAACGTTTGCCCACATTTACAATACAGACCATACAGTTGTACCAACCACACTGCCGACTTGAACATCACATAAAGGGATAATTTTCCTGCAGATCATCTAATGTGGTTTACCTAATTCTCTGCATGAAATGTCCTGACACCACACTCTATATGGGAGAAACTGGACAAACACTCCTTCAGAGAATGAATTTACACAGGTTCCACATTAAATGTGGCAACATACAGTGGTGTGAAAAACTATTTGCCCCCTTCCTGATTTCTTATTCTTTTGCATGTTTGTCACACAAAATGTTTCTGATCATCAAACACATTTAACCATTAGTCAAATATAACACAAGTAAACACAAAATGCAGTTTTTAAATGATGGTTTTTATTATTTAGGGAGAAAAAAAAATCCAAACCTACAATGCCCTGTGTGAAAAAGTAATTGCCCCCTGAACCTAATAACTGGTTGGGCCACCCTTAGCAGCAATAACTGCAATCAAGCGTTTGCGATAACTTCCAATGAGTCTTTTACAGCGCTCTGGAGGAATTCTGGCCCACTCATCTTTGCAGAATTGTTGTAATTCAGCTTTATTTGAGGGTTTTCTAGCATGAACCGCCTTTTTAAGGTCATGCCATAGCATCTCAATTGGATTCAGGTCAGGACTTTGACTAGGCCACTCCAAAGTCTTCATTTTGTTTTTCTTCAGCCATTCAGAGGTGGATTTGCTGGTGTGTTTTGGGTCATTGTCCTGTTGCAGCACCCAAGATCGCTTCAGCTTGAGTTGACGAACAGATGGCCGGACATTCTCCTTCAGGATTTTTTGGTAGACAGTAGAATTCATGGTTCCATCTATCACAGCAAGCCTTCCAAGTCCTGAAGCAGCAAAACAACCCCAGACCATCCCACTACCACCACCATATTTTACTGTTGGTATGATGTTCTTTTTCTGAAATGCTGTGTTCCTTTTACGCCAGATGTAACGGGACATTTGCCTTCCAAAAGTTCAACTTTTGTCTCATCAGTCCACAAGGTATTTTCCCAAAAGTCTTGGCAATCATTGAGATGTTTCTTAGCAAAATTGAGACGAGCCCTAATGTTCTTTTTGCTTAAAAGTGGTTTGCGTCTTGGAAATCTGCCATGCAGGCCGTTTTTGCCCAGTCTCTTTCTTATGGTGGAGTCGTGAACACTGACCTTAATTGAGGCAAGTGAAGCCTGCAGTTCTTTATAGACGTTGTCCTGGGGTCTTTTGTGACCTCTCGGATGAGTCGTCTCTGCGCTCTTGGGGTAATTTTGGTCGGCCGGCCACTCCTGGGAAGGTTCGCCACTGTTCCATGTTTTTGCCATTTGTGAATAATGGCTCTCACTGTGGTTCGCTGGAGTCCCAAAGCTTTAGAAATGGCTTTATAACCTTTACCAGACTGATAGATCTCAATTACTTCTGTTCTCATTTGTTCCTGAATTTCTTTGGATCTTGGCATGATGTCTAGCTTTTGAGGTGCTTTTGGTCTACTCTGTGTCAGGCAGCTCCTATTTAAGTGATTTCTTGATTGAAAAGGGTGTGGCAGTAATCAGGCCTGGGGGTGGCTACGGAAATTGAACTCAGGTGTGATACACCACAGTTAGGTTATTTTTTAACAAGGGAGCAATTACTTTTTCACACAGGGCCATGTAGGTTTGGATTTTTTTTTTGTGTTTACTTGTGTTATATTTGACTAATGGTTAAATGTGTTTGATGATCAGAAACATTTTGTGTGACAAACATGCAAAAGAATAAGAAATCAGGAAGGGGGCAAATAGTTTTTCACACCACTGTATAATATTCAGATCGAGTTGACGTGCACCGATGCATCGAGCCCGTGTGCTATTGTGGTTTCGCCTGCGTGCCTCAATAAGTCACCCTCCCCTCACTCTTACTTTTTTACCGTTCATCTAATAAATACACTGAGTATGGCTTTACCAAAACAATCATTGATGGCGAATGAAGTATTAATTATTCATAAAGCTTCAATTGGTGATCTGTCTTTCTGCGTTAACCGCATATTTTTTCATACATCTCAAACCAAGGGGATGCGAGGGTAAAATAAATTGGGAAGCGCGCGTACATATTCAGTGCACCCCCTTCTCGGGAACCGAACCTCAGACGTTGGCGCTAGAGGCAAAGCCTCTACCATTGCGCCACGGCTTGTGGTTGTTTCTTACTGCATCAGTTAACAACTCGTCTTCCTCTTTATCTGAGACGTGACACACTGCATGCACAGGTTTTTTTTTTTTTTACACTGTCTTCCTTTAGCGTGACATTGACTTTTTCCACCCCACAGCTGTATTTAACGTTAGCTAAGACCCAGCACTTAAAAGTTTCTCTCGCAGTTTCGCTGAGTTTGTGCCAAACACCACCCTGACCATCTCATCTTCCTCTGCATAAGCACAGTCCTTCACCCGTGAATATTTTGCGGCAGTGTTTCTTTTGGATTGCTGCTGACGGATGGCCTTATATGGGCAGGCACTAAGTTACACCTCTCACGGGCATCGAGCAGAAGTCTATTAAAGTATATAGCAGAATACCCGCGCTTCGCATCGGAGAAGTAGTGTGTTAAAGAAGTTATGAAAAAGAAAAGGAAAAATTTTTAAAATAACGTAACATGATTGTTAATGTAATTGTTTTGTCATTGATATGAGTGTTGTTCTCATATATATATATATATATATATATATATATATATATATATAGCAAAATACCCGCGCTTGGCAGCGGAGAAGTAAAAAGAAAAGGAAACATTTTAATAATAACGTAACATGATTCTGTGGACTGATGAAACTAAAATTGAGTTATTTGGACATAACAAGGGGTGTTATGCATAGAGGAAAAAAAACACAGCATTCCAAGAAAAACACCTGCTACCTAAAGTAAAATGTGGTGGTTCCATCATGCTGTGGGGCCAGTGCAGGGACTGGGAATCTTGTCAAAATTGGACACATGGATTCCACTCAGTATCAGCAGATTCTGGAGACCAATGTCCAGGAATCAGTGACAAAGCTGAAGCTGCGCCGGGGCTGGATCTTTGATGATCAGAAACATTTTGTGTGACAAACATGCAAAAGAATAAGAAATCAGGAAGGGGGCAAATAGTTTTTCACACCACTGTAGATGTTCCTGTAGAGGCCCACTTCAACAGCCATGTACACTGTGAGAGGGACTTTAAAGTCACAGTGCTTATGGGCAACTTCAAAACACAGCAAGAGAGAAAAGAATGGGAAGTTAAACTCATGTTAAAATTGAATACATTACATCATGGCTTGAATAAAAACAAGAGTTTTATGGCCAGGTATGAGGATTGTTTGCATCTCTCAGACTAACACACATAACCTTTCTACAGACCCATATTGTTTTGAAAAATTCATCACAAACTTCAAAGGACTTTGTTGGACAGTCATCTTATCCAAAGATCTTGACCATACATTGTTCTTCACTCTCTTGTTAAATTAATCTTAGTATGAAAGAATCTATTAATTTTTTACATTTAAAATTTTTCATTTCTTTTCCTAGTGTGTGTATATAAACACAGGGAACTCCAGTTTCTGTATTACATGTTGCCTGAAGAAGGGGCCTGAGTTGCCTTGAAAGCTTGCATATTGTAATCTTTTCAGTTAGCCAATAAAAGGTGTGATTTTGCTTGGCTTTTCTCTACATTCATAATGGCTAACCAGGTACAACACCCTAGTACTGCGCACAAACATTAGAAAGTTTTTCTTTACACAAAGAATGATAGACACTAAGCTACCAAGTAGTGACTTTAGGTAATTTCAAAACTCAACTTGATGTTTTTTTTTTTGAAAGAAATAAGTGGATAGGACTGCAAGCTTTGTTGGGCTGAATGGCCTGTTCTCGTCTAGAGTGTTCTGATGAGTCTGGAGATTACTGATAAGTGTGCACTGTCAAAAGCAGATAAAAAAAAAAAAAAGTTCCCATAACATTGAAAAGACTTATCATGGTTTTTAACTCCATTAAAATAAAAAAAATTACTAATAAAATTAGTCATATGCTAGTTATTTCAGTGATTGTTGATAAAAGAAACCAGCTTTAGTTTATTTGCTATGGTATATTTAAATTCTAACATAAAATAAGCCATGAATAAGCTACATCACTCGTGCACCACTGTGAAAGAGCAAACAATGCAAACATTTACACAAAACATAAGTGCCAGGTGAAATAAACATAATTAAAAAAAAAAAAAAGTGTATTTTATTTTTCGGAATAGTTAACAAAAATAACTGTTTCTGACAAAGCATTCTGACTTTACCTAGGACTTGATTGACACTTAGCTATATGTGCTCCAGCTGAAACTCTGTAGATCTTGCACAACTCGCTTTAATACTTTACAGAGCAAGGCATAATTATGTTGCTGTGGGCAGGATAAAAGCTTTTCATTGCAAGCAGAAGTGTCTAAAATAAATAAATAAATAATGTGTCCCATGCAGCCCTCTATACTTAACACTTTTTTATTATAAAATGACTCCTCACATTATTATTATCAAAGAGTTTTTAAATATTCAATAATTATTATTAATGTATTATGAAATAGGGCTGGGTGAGGAGTATGTATTTGTTTAGATGGGTTTGGTAGTTTTCTTGTGTCAAAAGAGTATGTTTGCAAAAGCAAGGGTTTGAAATTTAGAAAGGATAAGAGATTGCATCTTTTGCAATGTAGTCTTTTGGCTAAAAGCACGTCTTGCTTGCTGTCTATCTGCCATGTAAGCATCTTTCATTTACGTAACAGCTCATTATCAGGAAACTGTTTTGACATTTAATCTCACCTTTAAATAACTTAACATTTTTAAACTTTCTTAATACAGCACATGGTTATGAGGAATTCAGCCTATTCTGGCAGCATCTGGAAAAATCAGACAACCTAGGAAAAACCGAAGCAAAAATGAGGACAATTTGCAAACTACATTCACATGCTGAATGTATGAACAATTCAAATGCAGGATGCTATCTTCATGGTGCCAGGGAATCTGTGTTGCACAAGTTTTCAAAATCCCAACCTTATTTGATACGACTTCTTAAAAGACTGCTATGAATTATGCCATAAGAATTAGGAACACAGGGACATTGTGGATTTTTTTGGACTTAATGTAGTTGTGGTCATAAAGTAATATCTTCTATGCAGACCTTCATTACCTAGACAGAACAGTAACATCATTTTCAGAAATAATCCTGCTGCTACTGTATAAAGAAGACTTACACACTTGAGAATTCTCAAGAGTGCTGCTTAAATGAGTCAGAGGTGAGGTGATGATTAGTGAGCAGCAGTATGGCTTCATGCCAAGGAAGAGCACCACAGATGCGATGTTTACTCTGCTGATGTTAATGGAGAAGTATAGAGAAGGTCAGAAGGAGTTGCATTGTGTCTTTGTGGACCTGGAGAAAGCATATGACAAGGTGTCGTGAGAGGAGCTGTGGTATTGTGGCAAAGGAGTGGCAAAGTATGTAAGAGTTGTACAGGATATGTACGAGGGAAGTGTGACAGTGGTGATGTCTGTGGTAGGAGTGACTGATGCATTCAAGGTGGAGGTGGGATTACATCAGGGATTGGCTCTGAGCCCTTATTTTCAGTGGTGATGTACAGGTTGACAGACGAGATTAGACAGGAGTGCCCGTGGACTATGAAGTTTGCTGATGATATTGTGATCTGTAGCGATACTAGGGAGCAGGTTGAGGAGACGCTAGACAGGTGGAGATATGCTCTAGAGAGAAGAGGAATGAAGGTCAGTAGGAACAAGACAGAATACATGTGTGTAAATGAGAGGGAGGTTAGTGGAATGGTGAGGATGCAAGAAGTAGAGTTGGCAAAGTCAGAGAGGCAAGATTGCGTTGGTTTGGACATGTGCAGAGGAGAGATGCTGGGTATATTGGGAGAAGGATGTTAAGGATAGAGCTGCCAGGCAAGAGGAAAAGAGGAAGGCCTTAGATAAAGTTTATGGATATGGTGAGAAAGGACATGCAGGTGCTGGGTGACCCAGAGTAAGAAGTAGAGGACAGGAAGATATGGAAAAGGATAAGCTGTGGGAGCAGCTGAAAGAAGATTTTTTCCTAAAAAACCTAAAATGGTCTACTATGTTTTATCTTGTGTTTTATATAGGACACTTGTCCATATTAAGACTGAAATCATTTTTTTTTTCCTGTTGCCACTATAGGTAATGTATACTTTTTAGGTAGCCCCAGCTACAATTGGGTATATTGAACAAATAAAATGGAAGTATTTTAATATTTTATTTTATAAAGTGAGGTGGCAATTGAATAGCAGTTGCTTCCATTATAGAGTTAGTGTTTTTCAATTTACCTATGTGAGAACAGCTTTGAAAAAATTAATGTAAAATTGACATACCAAAAAAAGTTATTATATAATATATTCCCATAAGTTTTTTTTAAAGGTTTCTATGTTTGAAGTAGAATAGTATCTATTGAAATTCAATGTACAGTGCATCCGGAAAGTATTCACAGTGCAAGTCTGGGCACTGGCTAGGCCACTCAAGGACATTCACAGAGTTGTGCTGAAGCCACTCCTTTGATATCTTGGCTGTGTGCTTAGGGCCGTTGTCCTGCTGAAAGATGAACCGTCTCCCCAGTCTGAGGTCAAGAGCGGTCTGGAGCAAGTTTTCATCCAGGATGTCTCTGTACATTGCTGCAGTCATCTTTTCCTTTATCCTGACTAGTCTCCCAGTTCCTGCCACTGAAAAACATCCCCACAGCATGATGCTGCCACCACCATGCTTCACTGTAGGGATGGTATTGGCCTGGTGATGAGCAGTGCCTGGTTTCCTCCAAACGTGACGCCTGGCATTCACACCAAAGAGTTCAATCTTTCTCATCAGACCAGAGAATTTTGTTTGTCATGGTCTGAGAGTCCTTCAGGTGCCTTTTGGCAAACTCCAGGTGGGCTGCCATGTACCTTTTTACTAAGGAGTGGCTTTCGTCTGGCCACTCTACTATACAGGCCTGATTGGTGGACTGCTGCAGAGATTGTTGTCCTTCTGGAAGGTTCTCCTCTCTCCACAGAGGAACTCTGGAGCTCTGACAGAGTGACCATCGGGTTCTTGGTCACCTCCCTGATTAAGGCCCTTCTCCCCCGATCACTCAGTTTAGATGGCCGGCCAGTTCTAGGAATGGTCCTGGTGGTTTCGAACTTCTTCCACTTATGGATGATGGAGGCCGCTGTGCTCATTGGGACCTTCAAAGCAGCAGAAATTTTTCTGTAACCTTCCCCAGATTTGTGCCTCGAGACAATCCTGTCTCGGAGGTCTACAAATAATTCCTTTGACTTTATTCTTGGTTTGTGCTCTGACATGAACAGTCAACTGTGGGACCTTTATATAGACAGGTGTGTGCCTTTTCAAATCATGCCCAATCAGCTGACGTTACCACAGGTGGACTCCAATTAAGTTGCAGAAACATCTCAAGGATGATCAGGGGAAACAGGATGCATCTGAGCTCAATTTTGAGCTTCATGGGAAAGGCTGTGAATACTTGCATACATGTGCTTTCTCATTTTTTTTTTATTTTTAATCAATTTGCCAAAATCTCAAGTAAACTTTTTTTCACGTTTTCATGGGGTGTTGTGTGTAGAATTCTGAGGAAAAAATTATTTTTAATCTATTTTGGAATAAGGCTGTAACATAACAAAATGTGGAAAAAGTGATGCGCTGTGAATACTTTCCGGATGCACTGTAACTGCATTAAGGAGTGATTTTTATTCTACAGTAAAATATGTAACCAATATTTAAACACACAGACCTCACTAAAAAGTATATTGAAACCTTTTCTCATGAGGGGAATGTGCTCCTAAGTATTGCATGTTGTGTATAATTTTCTTAGAAAGCCTGTAGCATATGGTGAAATGTCCTTAGGAAATATCTCACATATTACCCCTGATGTACAGAAAATGTGGTTTGCCCAGTGTCTATTAATATGCACAGTGAACATGCGAGGGATGGAGCTGCCAATCAAGAGGAAAAGAAGGCCTAAGAGGTGGTTTATGGATGTGTTGAGAGAGGACATGCAGGTGTGTTGGGTACGACAAAGTAAAATGCAGAAAACAAAAATTCTTACTTTGATACAGGACATGGAAGGACCCACTGATATCAAGAAGGCATCCAATACAATGTGAAGACTTGAGAAGAACTACTACTCTCTTCTGTTCTTTTTCCGTTTTTTTGTGGTGGCGATCTGTGCCACCTCTACCTAATCAAAGCACTATGATGTCCTCCCTGGCCATTGGACCTTACTTTTATTCTATGTTAATTAGTGTTATCTTATTTTAATTCATTCTTTGTCATTTTTTCTCTTCATCATTTAGAGCTCTTTGAGCTACAGTATTTGTATGAAAATGTGTTGTACAAATAAATGTTGTTGTTGAAAGCAGTTCCTACTTGATGATGACAAGGATGAGCAGGAGATTAACATACCAACATAATTAGCTGCGTAATGGTCCTAAAAGGACTGTTTATTGTTTATTTAAGACAAGATCCATGGTCCCTATTCTTTCCTTTGCTGGGTTGGAGTCGGATAATCCTGCATGCCACGCTGTTCACTGCACCTCTTTTTAGGTTTGTGCCATTTATAGGCCATGGTGCACCTGTTTTTACAAAAATATAGGAGCTATAACATAGGAAACAAACACAGGAGATGTATTTTTTTAGTTGCATATTAAAAATTAAGCATCTCTAGTTATCTAGTATTATAATAATAATATTACTCATTATGTGACTGATGCCTTTATCCAAACTGACATGTGAAATACAATTGGTTACATTTCTTTTGATTTTTCATTTGGAGCAAAGGCAGCTGAAATGACTTGCTTGCGATTACACAGTGTTGATGCCAGGATTAGAACCCACAACCTCACATTTTGAAAAGAGCGTGTGCCCTTAAATCATTTAACTTAATAGTGCTTCAGTTTTAATCAATTTTAGAGGGTGTTGCTTAAGTGCATCTTCATAAATTTGGAACATTGTGTTCATTGAGTCATTCTTTGTGTGATTTCAGGCTGTACAAAAATAAATTGCTGTTGTATGTTCATGAGGTCCTGTCTAGGGCTGGTGGTTGAGTAAGATTAATTGGGTTTTAAAATGTTTTGTTGTTTTCTAAAGCTCCACAAATGTGTTTTTTTGGTCATAGTGACTTCATGTAATTTTCAGTGAGATTCTTATTTCTTAGCCTTTTTGCATGCTATATGGTACCAAGATGCCCATACTGTACCTTTTTAGACTTTCTTCTATTGTTTAGGTTTAAATAGGCTGAAAAATAACGTTCTTGCTTGTTTACATTTTGGAAGGTGCTCTTCTTTTAACTTAAATTGTGTAGCTTGCTTTTTTAAATAGTACTTTATATACCAAAAAATGAGAAATATAGATATAAATGGATACATTATTCTCTCTCTGTTGTCATCTGTGCTTTTCAAAAAGTTGAATATAGGTATAAAAATATCTGAATATTTACAAAGAGAAGAAAGTACTGCACTTTACTGCCATGGAAACTGTCACAACATGGGATCTTTGCTAACCTTTTATTATGTTGGTACCATTGCATTGCTGCTGCTCTAAATTGAGTGCATCTTCCTGAATGAAACTGGCTCAAGGATTAGGCCACTTTCTGACTCCAGTGAGAAATTCACATCACTTAAGTAATCCTCTGGCTTTCTGGATAAAGAGTGTCCTTTCATTGATTTAGTGGGTGATATTTAAACAGATTAGTCAAATTTAAAGAGGGTTCTTTGCTTAAACATTATTGCATTAGCATGAAACCAAACACTTTTAGTCATGTCCATGTGCATTTTCCCCTTCTTTTTGCTTTCAGTTTAATGAAATCTTTGCACTGGTTTATTTTAAAATGCATAACTTTTCGAAGTTAATGGAAAAATTTTAAGGCTGATAATCAATCTAGTATATTTTATTAACTTGTATACTTGTATTCTTTTGCTTTTAATATGTCCCACTTTTTTACTCTTTTTTGTGTTGTGTTATTAATGTATTGATATTCACATTTAATGGTAATATTACATTTAATGGTTTAAAACCTCTTAGTTACCCAGTTGCTGTAAGGATAAAAAAACAGGGATATATTGTTAAAAGGTTCTAAGAGAAACACACATGCACATGCATATCATCCATCAATTTTCAAAACCCCTTTACCCTGAACAGGGTCAGTTATTTGAAAATGCGTTTATAATTACATTTTCCAAAAATATTCTGTTTTTTTACATGTTTTGCAGCCTAAAGCTTTAAGGCAAGCAGAATGTTTATGATGTAACAGATCACATCTGGCAGATGTTAATTGGACATTGTAGCCCAAAAATCAAACAGTGATTATAGTTTTTGTCATTCAAAATTAGTAATTCATGTAAACAATATTTATGATATAAGGGGTGTTAAATAATGTATCCTTCTGACTATGAAAATAAAATCTGATGGTCAAACTCACTCATTACTTTTCAGTGTAATCCCTTTTGACTTCAATACACTTGGTCTATATTGTCTCCAGTGATTTAATCCCTTCAGGATAGAAGGATTCATGTTGTTACTCCAGCTAAAAAATTACCACCTCTTTGAAGTCATTATCATTGGCAAATTGCCATCCAAGTAGGAATTTTTTTCAGGTTTCAAAAGAGAAAATAATTACACTGAGTTTTGGACTATGCTGTGGATCCCCTTTGAAGGCTGCTGACAGTTTCCCACAAGTTTTCTGTCTGATGGTCCAATGTAATGACTTCATTATGGAAGTGTAGGTTTCAACAGTGATTGTTGATTTTTGTGACATGGATTCCAACAGAAGATCACTGCTTCTATCCCAGAAAACTGATGGCTGACTTCAGGCTGCATTTCTGAAGTTCATTTTAGGGGTTGAGGACACCTTATGTTTCTATTGCCTGGAGTTTTGTTTGGTTTCTAAGTCATGGTGGTGAACCCATGTTTCATCCCCAGTAACAATCTGTGAGAAAAAGTGGAATATACCTAGTGAGGTAGAAAATGCATAGCCATGACAATGACTGACGTAAACTCCCAATAAAGATGAAATGATCTGAATTTAATTGTCAGGAGTTCCTGTTCAGGCAAAGAGTAGTGTGATAACACACTTTAGTTCTTGCTGTCACACCATTTGTTGTTAACCATAAGATACCAAACATTTTGATTTGCCAGACTCCTCTGTTATGTCCATACAGTAAACAGAGAGAGATTCAGCAAGCTAAATCACTTAATCTGGTACTGTCAGAATTAGCTGTCTGAGACACAAGATGAAACAGTCTCAAATGTCTTGTTCATACTTCATCCTTGCTCTGATATCTGTCGTCTAGCCTGTTCTCCTTTGACTGGACGTTAGCTAATAGGACACCTGGCAGTGGTGGCCAGTATGCCCAAGCCCTCAGTTGCACATTCTGGTGTGTTTCCCACTATGATTCTTTTGGGTTCATCTGCTGCTGCTGTTGCCATTTTTCTGAAGAATTTCACTTGGCCAAGTAGTAGAACTTTTTTTTTTTTTTTTTTAAATATAAAGTTCACTTCACCTTTCAGTGGTTTTATGTTGTGGGTGGATGTGTGTGTGTATGTATGTATGTATGTATGTATGGACAAATTGACAAATTGTAAATGCATATGGTAGTGTTCTGCGCTACTGCCTTTGCAAACCTGCTAGTCCAGCTTAATATGATAGGGGTAGGGTTACCTAGAACTTTTTACAGTAGCATTTATTTGTAAGGTTTTGTTGTAGAGCACTTTGGGTTTTTTTCCACCACAATATAAACACAATTGCCATCTTGGAAGAGAATATTTTATTAAATATATCATTTTTAAAAGGATTATGTCGTGCCAATGCATGGCCTTCTTTCCAATTTGCTCAAAAATATTTTATCAAATATGAACTGAAATACTGTATTAACATTACATTTCCAATTTTTTTAGGCCTTATTTAGACCCTACCAATTAGTTTCTATGTCAAAAACATTAGTTTCACTTTCAGGTTTATTCTGAAGTACAGTTTGTCCTTTACAGTGTCACATACCTTTAGTTGACCACAACCAGTGATCTGTGTATACAGCTGTATTAAACTTTGTCATAATTGGGTCCTCATGTTTTTAAAAATTAAGTTTGTGTGCATAAAAAGCATCTTCACCCTGTAGTTTTTGGGCTTATATAGTAAGAAGCATTTTCACAACCTACAATGTAACTGTTAGGAGCCTAGAATACATATCAGTTGGTGTGAATTAGATTGCTCTCATGCCTTTTTTTGTGAATGCATAAGGTAAAGTTGGTTTGTAAGGGAGTCCAATTTCTCATGTCTCTTGTTAATTGATGAATTACCTGCTGCATCAGTATGCATTTTTGTTTCCAAGTTGTACATTTTTATGAAAAGACTCCACGCTACATCAGCTGTTAGGTATTATACCCTGACTAGTACAGTAAACAGTCTAATTTTACTGTATTTTGTCACCTTTTGAATCTTAATATTTATTTTCCTGAAAACAAAGGACCGTTTTTAATTTGTGATTTCTGGATTTTCTGTGTGTACAGCACAGTATATTCTCTGATTTGGTTGTGATGCTGGCCCTTTTAGCAGTCCTCACTAGTTTGTGGAATACCTTCCATATTTAACAAAGAAATATGCTGTTTCTACCTGCATGTTTCTGAGATTCTCCCATCTCCCCTCTCAGAATAATGGTAGATGAGCATCTAGATTGTGGTTTTTGAAAGTTGTATATAATCTTTGGGCATAAATTTACTCTTACATCACCTCACTAATTAATATCTTGCTTTGTTTAGTGGCTTTCATCCTTTTCCAGATAGGGAACATAGCAATATATTACTATTTCTGGCATGTAAATATGCCTTTTCACAAAAATGTACAATTATAAATTTATTTATATTATTGATTTAATAACCCACTCTATCTATCTACATACAATGATGAATAAAATTGCATTTCCATGTAGTGCGCTATTTTGCATGCGTGTTTAATTGTTTTAGTGTCTTCCTAAGGATAAATAGGTTTTTATTGCTCTGTTTATTGCTTTTGAAAAGAAACTGGTGCTTGTTGTAGTGCATGTAATATTTTTTGAAAAAATAATTTATATTTTGAATTTGGTAACAACAATCCAGTGAGACAATAATTCTCCACACATCTGTATTTAGAAAGATGTATAATTGGATTGATTCTCAATTTAAGTAAATATTTCATGCTTACCCATGGATAATTTGTCAGATGCTCTGAATGTCACTGCCTTATACAGAATGCTTTTAAGAGCTAAAAATGGAACATGATTTTTAGTCTAGTAGTAAATTTATATATGTATATTTATGTATGATTATTTTCCTTCTTTTTTTAAGCCATTTTTAACATATCTTTGAAGCTGAGGATACAATGAGAACAGTAGATCATCTCTACTTATTTTCGATTTTACTCTTTCTGTTGAGCATCTGTGTGTTCAAATATTCTATTATTGTTCTATCTATTATTAATGTAGAATTTGAATAATATTTTGGTACTCAGTTTTTTATATCTGGCAGGCTGTTCTACCTAATCATGTCCCTCAAGGTATCTGATATATAGTAACCACTAAAAAAAAAAGTAGAATACCCTGGTTTAGGTATATATGTAGAACAAAGTTTAACTTTTTACACTTTTTATAGTTGAATTGAGGCAACCATTTGTTAATTATTAAAAATGCCAAACTGTGTGGCACTCCGTCATTGCCTTATGTGTATCCCCACACTAGCCCATAATCTCTTCTTCTGTGGGGAAAATTCCATATACTGTATGAAAGACAGGGAACAATAGAGAGACACCACACTTGATAAAGACATCTGGTTACAGAGGCAATGCTATCTATAGAGTTGAGTTCATTTATATTTGTCTTTCTTATTTTGTAATTCCCTTGCCCAAGTTCTTATTCTAGGTCTGTCCAGTTTCTGTCAAGTTCTGGGGCCTCATGCATAACGGCATGTGTAGAGTTCACAGTAAAACATGGCGTAAGGACAAAAGCGGAAATGTGTGTACGCACAAAAAAATCCAGATGAATAAATCTGTGCAGACGCCAACTTACATGTTCTTCCACTCCATAAATCCCAGTCAGCGTGAAAAGTAACGCACGCGCCTGCTGCCCCACCCCAACTCCTCCCAGAATTATGCCTCTTTGAATATGCAAATCAGTATAAATAGCCCTTAAGCTCAGAGTTCTGTGAAAAGGCAATGGCAAAAGCAAGGGGGAAAAGAATTTCAACGAATACCAGGGAGGCGTACTAACCTCCAATTCCTGTCCTTCCTTTTCTTTCTCCAAGTAACCAATCGCCACACAATCAGCTCTGTAGTAGATGTTAAGCCATCTGTAAGTTTAGAAAACCGATTCTTCAGAACTTTTAAGGAACATTAAAATATCTTCGTAGTACATGTTTAATTATTCTATCCATCTATCCTTCCAGTGTCGCGCCACCCCCAATAAGAATACAGTGCAAGGCAGGAACAATCCCTGAACTAGCTAGCGCTGTGACACCATGAGGTAATTGTTTATAGTGAGGTAATTGTACTTATAAGTACAAACAGTTCTACAAGGAGCACTTGATGGGCTGATTGAGTGTGTTTATAGTTCTTGGGATGAAACTGTTTCTGAACAGCAAGGTCCGTACAGGAAAGGCTCTGAAGCGAGCAGTTCAAATAGGCAGCATGGCTGAAGCAGCGTGTGCTTAATGCTGTATACCGATAATTCACTTTCCGATCGGCTGCTGTAGAGCTGTGATTCCACACTCAGATACAGTGATATAAATACTCGCGTGGTGCAGTGAGAGTAATATGGAAAAAGATGATCCACTGTGGCAACCCCTAACTGGAGCAGCTGAAAAAAGAAGAAGGAGGTGCAGGGAGAGTAACACCGCTAAAGCAGCTATGGTATTTGGAATAGTTTGGCGATTCCATGGACCATTATATTGTTACAGGTCAATTACAATCAAATGCCTTAAACTAATAATAATAATTGTGGCTAAAAATCACTTATTAAAATAAAGAAATGATTTATACCCTTCTCCCACCCCAATCACAATGTGTTTTTTGGAGAAATCCAAGTTTCAACATGGTCTTCTTGTAAGTTTGCAGTTTGATTCTATAAATCAAATTTGCACAACTGAATTATCCATCCATCCATTATCCCACCAGCTATATCCTAACTACAGGGTCATGGGGGTCTGCTGGAGCCAATCCCACCCAACACAGGGCGTAAGGCAGGAAGCAAACCCCAGGCAGGGCGCCAGCCCACCGCAGAAAACTGAATTAAATCAAGTGAAATAGCAAAAGATTCTGTGAAAGACCCAGATAAAACAAGTTTTGGAATCTTTTTCCTCACTGGTCCCCCTCATTCTGCGCTCTTTGATGAAGTGTACAATCAAGAACATATTAATACAGTAAGGCTGGGTTTATACTTAACGCGACATGTGTGCCTGTGGACGCTACTGCTGCGCAAGCATTGTGCAGTTTTTACTTGCACACGTACTTTACATAAATCTGGAAGATTCCACCAGGAGAAAGTATGAGATACCATCACAGAGAGAACGGGTTTAGCTTCTCTGTGTTGTGAACTGTCTGAAACGCTCATTAAATTCTAAGGACACTTTGCCACAATATATCTAAAAAGGATTAATGTCTAATGATTAAATCCATCAATCCAGGGAGACGCCCATTCCAGCAAGCATCGGGTGCGAGGCAGAAACAACCCCTGGACAGGGCATCAGCTCATCGCAAGGTGAATATAAGCACTCATATGCACTAGTGTTGTTTTAACATTATCAAATCCCCAAACTTTAATAATATCTTTGGAAGGAAATAGGAGCACATTGTGGAAACCCACTAGGAAAACCTTCAAACTCCAGGTAGGGAACATCAAGAAACATGACTTCCTTCGAGACAGCAGCATTGCCACTCTGCCACCGTGTCGTAACTCCCCCACCGCGTATTCATTATTTAAATGAATTTAACGATTTATCTGTAAAAACTAATATAGTTTAATGCATTTCATCATGAAAGTAATATTGATTATAAATCTAAAGGATTCTAAATGTTTAGAGAGCTGGAATACCATAAATTTAATGTGTTCTGTGTTGTGATTGCTGGTTACTGCTCCTGTCAATGCAGGAGGGAGCCCCGGAAGCATGTAGCGATTAACACCTGGGTTGGTTATAAGGTGACGTTTACGACGGTCTACTTCAATGATAAAAGATTAAAGTGGACATTTCGAGATTTAAGCTGAAATTTCCTCTTTAATTACAAAATAAACCTTTTCAGTGTGTCCCTATTCTGTGGCTCAAGTACGCCACCGTACAGTCTGATGCTGTTGTGAAGGTACCAAAAAAAAAAAAAAAGACGGCATGTGAGACCTTTAAAATGTACCATGTCATTATGATGGGGAATATTCAACGCTTGAATATAAAAGCACCACAAATGCAATTGTATGTCAGCATTTTACTTCACCACATTGAACCATTCATCAAATATTGAAGCATGCACATCGATCATGTATGATCTGCATAGCGGCTTTCTGTCACATAGTAAACAAAGACTCTGATATAACGTTGCGACTTTATCACACTGCACCCACCTGACTTTTTGCTGATATTGCAACATGCGCCCCATTCATTGCATGATCATGTGCTCAGAGGACGTGTCAGATGAACGCTGGGAATGCGTGGCATCCATGATTCGTGCGTATAACATTCTGAATGTTAACTATAAACCGACCCTAAGAACTCCTGCACTGGTGGTTGCGTAAGCATGGAAGTAACAGTGAGGTTAAAATCAAGCAGTGAGCAAACAATGTAAGGAGAAAGCGTAATTTAGTGAGACTGAAATATTGTATGTATGTTATGGATGTTCACACTAAGAAATGAAGTGTCAGTAGTTGATTGACCACACAATGGTGGTGAGTACCATGACTAGTATTTTATCGTATATAACAATGTCAATGAGATCTTGCTGCTTTAACCATTATAAAAACATTGATAGTGTTAGCTGTGCTACTTTTTTGCTTACAGGCATATTGGTAGGCTAGTGATGTACAGAACAATATGTTCATTATTTGTTTTCAATAAAAAAAATTGTTTTTGAAAATGTTGCATTTTGAACAGAACGGTTTGTGGGTTTATAGTTTGTTCTCTTTGTTCCAACTGAAGTGGTGATACTGTAATGGCATTCCGACTTTATGTGGTGTTTTAGTACTTGTTTTCTGTTAGAGCAATTTTAATCTACACATTCATATTTTAGTTATTTAATATTACTGTAGCGCTGCTCTTTTAAATGGGTTATGGTGGTGTACAGGAGAATCCCTCCATTTCAGCGTATGTGGAATCCTTCGGCAAAGGAGTCATCAAAATGTGTAAGTGTAATCCTTCCTTACACTGTCAGTTCTTGGCATTTACCATATTGCAGGTGAGCACCGTGCATGTAAACTAAGAACTATTGTATTACTAGCAAAATTCCTGCGCTTCGCAGCGGTGAAGTAGTGTGTTAAAGAAGTTATGAAAAAGAAAAGAAACATTTTAAAAATAACGTAACATGATTGTCAATGTAGTTGTTTTGTGATTGTTATGAGTGTTGCTGTCATCAAGGATTTGATAATCCTTATTTCTTTCAATCAGGTTCGTATTTGGAGGATGTGTTGTGTTCAAGTTACATTCCGTGTTTGTGAACCGTTGTAAAGATAACAGGTTTCATTCATCGAAGTGTTCACTACCCAAATCGGTACTCGTGAATCTAAGATGTTTAACAGGCATTCCCGGTATTAAGTTGTGGATTTGCCTGTGAATATTTAGCGGCAGTGTGTCTATGAACTTGTGGATTTTTCTGCGAGTATATGGCGGCAGCATCACAAAGTTGTTTTCGTCTAGCTGCATCAGAAAATGTAGCATGACGTCTGACACGCCTCCTTTTTACTGTTTTCTCACAGCTTGGATTGCTGCTGTCATAATCGGTTTGAGTTTTATGGTTTGTTTCAGTTACATTAGTATTTGCAGGACTTGTGTTGAAGTGACATTCGGCATCTGTCAAGCGTTGTAAGCATACAACTGGCTTCAATGGTAACTTCGCATCCAGCTTTTGAGAGTTGAAACATTCATAAACATCAAAGTGTCCACCACTCAGATCGTCACGTGTTGTTCTAAGATGTTTAAGAGGCATTGGCGATTCTCCAAAGGTGTAAAATATTTGGCCATTTCGGTACAGTTGAAAGTGACAACTGAAAAATTCAGCGGCAGCCATCTACTCATGTAGAAGCATAGGTGAAGGGCTTAAGCATTTCACTGTTATAGTGCCCCTGTGTAGTATAATTATTTCCTGTACCGTCATCAGTGAATTCTTTGGCGAACCAAGGAAAGGAATGAAGAAACAGCATCGAAGGACGGCCTTATATGGGCAAGCAGTCAATTACGTGGGAGGCGTGGGGATGGAAATACTTACACAATAACTATAATCGTAATAAATGAACAATAAAACAGTGGAGAAGCCGTGGATTAAATAAAAAGGTTGCAGTTATCAGCAGGGAGACGTGAATTCCGTGGTGAACCAAGGAAAGGAATGAAGAGACCGCAGCAAAGGACGGCCTGTCAATTACGTGGGTGGCATGGGGATGGAGGATGCAATATAGGCAGGCAGGCAGCCAAAGAAGGGAATCAAGAGACCGGAGCGACGGGCGGCCTTATATGGGCAGGCAGTCAATTACATGGGAGGCATGGTGATGGAGGACGCAACACCGCCTCACACTGCGACCGAGCTGCAGGCTATGGACGTATATATGTATGCAAGTAGGATTCAGTTATGACCGTTACACGTAGAATTTTGAAATGAAACCTGCTTAACTCTTGTAAGTAAGCTGTAAAGAATGAGCCTGCCAAATTTCAGCCTTCTACCTACACGGGAAGTTGGAGAATTAGTGATGAGTGAGTCGGTCAGTCAGTGAGGGCTTTGCCTTTTATTAGTATAGATGTGTTAGATACAGTCATATGAAAAAGTTTGGGAACCCCTCTTACTTTCTTTGGATTTTTGTTTATCATTGGCTGTGCTTTTAAAGTAGCAGCTTCCTTTTAATATATGACATGCCTTATGGAAACAGTAGTATTTCAGCAGTGACATTAAGTTTATTGGATTAACAGAAAATATGCTATATGCATCATAACAAAATTAGACAGGTGCATAAATTTGGGAACCCCAATAGAGATATTACATAAATACTTAGTTGAGCCTCCTTTTGCAAATACTGTATAACAGCCTCTAGACGCCTCCTATAGCCTTTGATGAGTGTCTGGATTCTGGATGGAGGTATTTTTCTTCCATACAAAATCTCTCCAGTTAAATTTCATGGCTGCCGAGCATGGACAGCCTGCTTCAAATCATCCCATAGACTTTAGATGATATTCAAGTCAGGGGACTGTGACAGCCATTCCAGAACATTGTACTTCTCCCTCTGCATGAATGCCTTTGTAGATTTCGAACTGTTTTTGGGTCATTGTCTTGTTTGTTTTTGTGTGCTTTTTGTTCTTACAAAATAACTCTCATCAGTCCAAAGCACTTTGTTCCAAAATGAATCTGGCTTGTCAAAATGAGTATTTGCATACAACAAGCGACTCTGTTTGTGGCGTGAGTGCAGAAAGGGCTTTTTTTTCATCACCCTGCCATACAGATATTCTTTGTGCAAATTGCGCTTAATTGTATAACGATGTACAGATACACCATCTGCAGCATGATGTTCTTGCAGGTCTTTGGAGGTGATCTGTGGGTTGGTTGTCTGTAATCATTCTCGCAATACTGCGATATGCCGCTCCTGTATTTTTCTTGGCCTGCCAGTCCTGAATTTAACAGCAACTGTGCCTGTGACCTTCCATTTCCTGATTACAATCCTTACAGTTGAAACTGACAGTTTAAACCTCTGAGAACTTTTTGTAGCCTTCCCCTAAACCATGATACTGAACAATCTTTGTTTTTTAGATCTTTTGAGAGTTGCTTTGAGGATCCCACGCTGTCCCTCTTCAGAGGAGAATCAAAGGGAAGCACAACTTGCAATTGACCACCTTAAATACCTTTTCTCATGATTGGACACACCTGTCTATGAAGTTGAAATCTTGACGAGCTAATCAAACAATTTGGTGTTGCAAGTTATCAGTATTGAGCAGTTACATGCATTCAAATCAGCAAAATTACAAGCGTACCCAAATTTTTGCACAGCTAGTTTTTCACATTTGTTTTAATTTCACACAACTAAATACTGCTTCACTAAAAATCTTTGTTTGGAAAACACCCCAGTACTCAGATGTTCCTAGGAAATGAAAGACGTTACCACTGTTATCTTTTTTTGTTGAAAGTAGAGTAAATTATTATGCAGGCTGAGAGGGGTTCCCCAACTTTTTCATATGATTGTAAGTAGGTCTCATCTACCTGAAAAAAGGTCATTCTGTCCATCTTCAGATTCCTTTTTAATTTATTGAACTTTACACACATTGAATTGAAATTATCGTAACACAGAGGGAGTGCATAGGACAAGAACAAGAAAAACCTAAAACCTATGCTCTCAATGTTTATGCAGCAACGATCTACAGAAGTATATAACATGAAATGAATTATGGATTCTTGGTGTTGTGCTAGCAGACATTCTGGTGAGAAAGTGTAAAAAATAAGACAAACATTGAATCTGGCCATTTTGAGTTACTGTAATTTGATATGGAGAAGTTGAGACACATTTAATTCTAAAGGTTCACCAAATTTCATTGATTTTAAAGTGGCTAACAGGTACCTATGTTCTTGCTGAAGTTCAGTTTGATTTATTGAAAGCCATCATGAGAGTCAAAGTTTAGTTTGTCTGACCCCTTATCTCTCACAGATTTGCCAGGGGTAACTTGGCCCTGCATTTTTCAGCTTCCTTGCCTCAGATATATGATATATTCTTTTGCCTGAAAACACTAACCATGTACTATTTACATAATCGAATTGGAATGGGAGATAAAGGGGTAGCACAGAATAAAACTGTGTTCATGTGCTATGGAAAATATGAAAGATAGTGAGTTCACAGTTCTGTGAAATAAAAAAAAAAAATCTCTTCAAATAATACATGCTATGTACAATTTTTGGCAATAAAAGGTTCATATCCTCCATGTGCTGTATTCCACAGCATGTGAACAAACTAAAGTTGTTACAAGTGCCCAAGTCACTTCTCTAATTTCTCTTACCCAGCATGAATGCCTCATGTAACCAGTGCTCTGGTATTATGGGAAAAGAATGTGTTCATGAAAACCAACAAGTACCATTTGTATATGTATCTACTATATAATAAAATCCTAAGGTCTATGTGTGCCCAATCCTTAGGAGTAATCTAATTGTTCACTTTTAGTTTGGTGTAATTAGTCAGTCTGGCTTTGGTGATGCTATGGTAAAAAGAAGTGGGAGTAAGAGATACACAAGAAGCAGTAAAGGCGTAGAAGGCTTGCTGAGAGTCTACTTCAAAGATAGGGATTATTAAAACATACAGCGAGCAAGGTGCCTTGAAATGATAGTCTGAGAAGCAGGCTTTATTTGAACATGATTGAGAGAGAAAGCACTGGTTAAGAGAGGTTCAGGCACATGAGGATGCAAAGGAAAGGCACTGACGGTACATGTACAGCAAGAAATATCAAATATTTTAAATTCTATTTCTTGTCCTTTACATGTAACAGAGCTAGTGTACTGTATGTATATAACCCTTATCCCCTTCTGCAAAAACAGTGTGTCTCTGGCCAAGTGTGACTTGTTGCCTTCTTTACTCTGCACTGGAAACAAGTTCTAAAACATTATTTGTTTTTTGAGTTAGACACGTCGAGTTTGTTGTTTTCATATTTTGAAATTCCTAAGCATTTTTGATTTTTACTGATTACATTAATATTACATAAAAGGTTGAGCTGGAGATAAACCTGACAGCAAACCGAAAACTAATGCCAAGTGATAGATCTGATTTGTAGGGCTCCTTGTATGATCTCATTTGTTAGTTTGACAATATTTTACAATTTTGCCAATATATCCAATTTTATTGCCTATTGATTGTATTTTTTGATCTGTTAAGAAGAATACATGACATTTTTTCCTTCTTTTTCTCACCCTCTCCCTGTTTTAGCAATTGGTAACATTATTAGGTCAAAATATATTTGCTGTGCTTCAACAACGAGCAGAGTAGTTGCTGTTTGTTGCTGCAACTATTCTTTTGAATCTGTTAATATAAAATGGAGTGGTTATTAAAGACAGTCTAACTCCTGCTTGCTACACCTGCTTAAAAGAGGAAAACTGGCAATCTGCAATAAAGGATGTTACATGGGTTTGTAGCCATAAATTAGGATAAATTTAACATAAAAATGTATTTCTGATATTAATTTTTTTGAACAAAACCACAGGTTCAGTTCTTTACATTTTGTGATTTGCTTTGGGATTAAACCACTTTTATCTGTTACTAATTCTTTTTTAAATATTTAGGTTTGTGTTTTAGTGAATCTATTTTTCATTTCTGGAGTTTCTGTTTCAAATAATGCAAAAAGTTTCAGGAGAATTGCCAGTTTTTGATTGGGTGATTTAAAACCGTCCATTTATAAGACAAGAGACGTCATTCATAATTTAAGAGAGAGTTTTATTTAGTTAAAAATGAATGGCTTTGGTGAAAGCCAGAGTCCTCGTTGATGAGAAATTTTATAAAATGACTTTTTCTATGCAAACCTGTATTAGTGAAATGTGTACAGATAAGGCCATTTAAAAAAAATCATTTTCTGTTTGTAATTTCAACACCAGTTAAAATTAAGAAGTTTTTTTTTCGTCATTTTTCTTTGTGGGGTGTTTTGATTTCTAGACTTTGAATGCTTGTCTTTGTAGAATTTTGAAGATTTGTTTTTGAGTAATACAATTTCTATAAACGTTCTTTCTTTCTTTCTTTTTTTTTTGTCTCATAGAACTGTTTTATAAATGTCCCTAAACCCATAGTTTAACAAAAATATAAGCATATTGATCAAATTTGTGTAGAAGTCTCTCTAACCTTAAGATAATAGGTTACTGCATCCTACAGTTTGTTGGTAACAACTTTTATAAAATCTGGTTGTCTCCATCTTAATTAATCCAAGTCATTTACAAGACTAAAGTAGAGTGATTAAAACATGAAGCAAGCTGAATAATAAAAATACGAATAATCATCTTCCTAATTATCTTCAATTGTACTCTAAAATAACCTATTTTCATCTGTTTTTTAATCTGGATACTGTCAAAAGCTTAACTGTCCACAATATAGTTTGCAGGAGTTGTACATAATAATATTGTGTGTGTTTGTGTGTGAGATTATGTAACAGTCATGAAAAGAACAAAAAGAAGATTAATAGATGGAGACAGTCCAAAAATAACACTGTCTTAGGTACATAGACGCTGTTTTTTCTTTTTGCATTATTTTTTTTCCATTTACTGAGATCTACATCTTTGGCATCTGTAATAATAATAATGGCAATAATAAAAGATTTTTGTGGACTTTTAACTGCATTTATCACAAATATTTTTCCTTGTTAAATTAAGACATTAATTGCATAAACTACAGTGTATATATAAAGATGTAATGAGAAAAAATATTGCCTAGCTTTCATTTTTTTTCAAGCCATAATAAATAAGGTTTTGAACAAAGCGTCACACATGCTGATCTTTGTGCACCACTTCACAAACCAGTTTTTGTAGGCACATAGAAGAACTATATATACTGCTGGCAAAGAAAAGTGAAGTTGAATGAAGTGCAGAAAGAGCACTTAAATAAGCTTCAGAAACTGATTGGAAATGCCAAGATAAATTAGACCATGAGTAAATGTAGTAATTAACTCCATTTATAAGGATAAGTCATTGGAGCCTATTCTTATAGAAATAGGAATAAGAAGTGTGCCTGTCTGGAATAATTGTTTTTCTAAGCTTGCAGAATTCTTCAAAAGTTCAAAGCATCCATTTCTCCAGTTTATAAGGAGGTGGAGGTGTTGGGATGGTTGAATTACTGCTGATCTTAACATAATAACCTTATAATGATGAAACTTTAAGCTTTAAAGTCACAGTAGCTTTATTCTTCTATCCTGGCTTAAAAAATATTATAGTGGATTATGAAATTAATGGGTGTTTTATTGAGCCTCTGTACTAATTACCAAATTTGAAATATTTCCAGGAAATGTTATGATCTTAGAAGATTATCAGTGACTTATTTACTTGTTTTTTTATGGTTCTTGTATGCCACTATACTTAAGCAATGTGAACCTCAGGTTTGTCCTTTTCAAATAAACATAAAGTTAAAGAAATAGCTAGTAAGGATACAGTGGGTACGGAAAGTTTTCAGACACCCTTCAATTTTTCACTCTTTGTTATATTGCAGCCATTTGCTAAAATCCTTGAAATTAATTTTTTCCCTCATTAATGTACACACAGCACCCCATATTGACAGACAAAAAAAAGAATTTTTGAAATTGTTGCAGATTTATTAAAAAAGAAAAACTTAAATATCAAATGGTCCTAAGTGTTCAGACCCTTTGCTCAGTATTTAGTAGAAGCACCCTTTTGAGCTAATACAGCCATGAGTCTTCTTGGGAAAGATGCAACAAGTTTTTCACACCTGGATTTGGGGATCCTCTGCCATTCCTCCTTGCAGATCCTCTCCAGTTCTGTCCGGTTGGATGGTAAACGTTGGTGGAAACTCATTTTTAGGTCTCTCCAGAGATGCTCAATTGGGTTTAAGTCAGGGCTCTGGCTGGGCCATTCAAGAACAGTCACAGAGTTGTTGTGAAGCCACTGCTTCGTTATTTTAGCTGTGTGTTTAGGGTCATTGTCTTGTTGGAAGGTAAACCTTCGGCCCAGTCTGAGGTCCTTAGCACTCTGGAGAAGGTTTTTGTCCAGGATATCCCTGTACTTGGCCGCATTCATCTTTCCATCAATTGCAACCAGTCGTCCTGTCCCTGCAGCTGAAAAACACCCCCATAGCATGATACTGCCACCGCCATGCTTCACTGTGGGGACTGTATTAGACAAGAGAGTTTGCTAAAAGACACCTGAAGGACTCTGAGATGGTGAGAAATAAGATTCTCTGGTCTGATGAGACCAAGATAGAACTTTTTGGCCTTAATTCTAAGCGGTATGTGTGGAGACAAACAGGCACTGCTCATCACTTGTCTAATACAGTCCCCACAGTGAAGCATGGCGGTGGCAGCATCATGCTGTGGGGGTGTTTTTCAGCTGCAGGGACAGGACGACTGGTTGCAATTGAGGGACAGATGAATGCGGCCAAGTACAGGGATATCCTGGACAAAAACCTTCTCCAGAGTGCTAAGGACCTCAGACTGGACCGAAGGTTTACCTTCCAATAAGACAATGACCCTAACTAAGCACACAGCTAAAATAACGAAGGAGTGGCTTCACAACAACTCTGTGACTGTTCTTGAATGGCCCAGCCAGAGCCCTGACTTAAATCCAATTGAGCATCTCTGGAGAGACCTAAAAATGGCTGTCCACCAACGTTTACCATCCAACCTGACAGAACTGGAGAGGATCTGCAAGGAGGAATGGCAGAGGATCCCCAAATCCAGGTGTGAAAAACTTTTTGCATCTTTCCCAAGAAGACTCATGGCTGTATTAGCTCAAAAGGGTGCTTCTACTAACGACTGAGCAAAGGGTCTGAATACTTAGGACCATGTGAAATTTCAGTTTTTCTTTTTTAATAAATCTGCAACAATTTCAAAAATTCTTTTTTGTCTGTCAATATGGGGTGCTGTGTGTACATTAATGAGGGAAAAAATTAATTTTAAATGATTTTAGCAAATTGCTGCAATATAACAAAGAGTGAAAAATTGAAGGGGGTCTGAATACTTTCCATACCCACTGTATATTATACGAAGTATAATATATCCTTGTATATAATATATCCTTATATACTTGTAGCAGTTTGCTATTTTAGCAAACTGAGGAATGAGCTCAGTACTTTTCTGTACAGTAGATTATGGTTTTCATCAAAATGTCAAAGGATTATTTTACTACATTTGGTTTGTTCTTGACCTTAATGTGCGTTTTTGAATTTTGTATTTATAATATGAACAAGTGTACAGTGTATAGCAAGTTGTTAACTCTGTTAAAGAGCTTTGTTTATTCATCACACTGTAAGCAAAATCAAATAGAAAAAGAATAAGAGAATTACACCCCACCCAAACATCGTTAAGCAAAATTACCCAAAAACCAAACACTTTACATAAAATTATTAGTAGGTTAAGAAATGAAGGTCAAATGCAATGCATATTGTTTCTTTATTTTCACCTGCAGTAATAACCTGCTTACCTAATGTATTTGTTGGACATATTGATCCGATATTCACTGTCCTTTATAGAAAATCCATTATATAATAAGTAACTGTTGGCTACTATTTATTTATTTATTTTTATTAATTTTATTACAATCCATATAAAGCAATCAAGTTTTTACAAAAAGAAAAATTGAGTTAAGAACAGATCGATCCCCACCCTGAGAGAGAGCAAGCCAAACGTGTAAATTTAAGGCTTGTGAACATATCTAAATTAATAAATTCTCTGTGCTTTATAAACTTATTTTAAAATATTACTGATTAGATCTTGCCATGTTTTGAAAAAAGTCTGTACGGATCCTAACTGAGTATTTGATTTTTTCCAATTTCAAATAATATAACACATCGGTTGCCCACTGACTTAAAAGAGGAGAGTTTGGGTTCTTCCAGTTTATCAGAATAAGTCTGCATGCCAAAAGTTTAGTGAATGCAATCACAATTTGTTTGTCTTTCTCCACTTTAAGCCCCTCTGGAAGAACCCCAAACACAGCTGTTAATGGGTTAGGAGGGATTGTGAGTCCAAGGCTGTCTGAAGGTAATTAAAATTTTTGTCCAGAATAATGTTAATTTGGTGCAGGCCCAGAACATGTGACCTAGTGAGGCTGGGACTTGGTTGCAACGCTCGAGGTTGGATCATGCCCTGGAAACATTTTGAGAGTTTTAGTCGAGACAGATGTGCTCGATATATAATTTTGAGTTGTATAATTGTATGCTTTTGCATATGGAGCTCGAGTGAATTCTCTGCATTGCTACTTTCCACTCCTTTTCTGATATATTAATTGAGAGATCTTTTCCCAGTGTCCTCTTGGATCTTTGAAAGGGAGGGATTGTAAAATGATTTTATATATTGTAGAGATGGAGTCCTTTTTCCAGCATGGATGAGGGTGCAAGATGAGGAAAATCTGGAAGGTTCTGTTTAACAAAGTTCCTGATTTGAAGATAGTGAAAGAAATGTGTAGCTGGAATGTTAAATTTGGAATGTAATTGTTCATAGGATGCAAAGACGTTGTCTATATAAAGATCTCTAAGCAAGTTAATTCCAAAATTTTTCCAGATATTAAAAACTGCATATGTTTGTTTGTGAAGGTTGAAAGAGGTGGTTCTCTTGCAGAGGTGCCACAGATAGAAGCTTCTCCGTCTTAAAATGCTTTCTACATTGGTTCCAGATTCTAAGTGAGTGGAGCACAATTGGGTTATTTGTATATTGCCGATAGCGTGTGTTTATTGGAGCACAGAGCAAGGAATACAAAGAAGTACTGCAGGATTTTACTTCTATTGCGGTCCATGCCTGTGTATGTTCTTCTATTTGTGTCCAGGTTCTTATCGCCTGTATATTTGCTGCCCAGTAATAAAACTGGAAGTTAGGTAGAGCCATGCCGCCTTCTGCCTTTTGTCTTTGTAGGGTCGCTCTTTTGATGCGTGGATGTTTTGAATTCCAAATAAATGAGGTTATTGTTGAATCTAATTGCCTAAAGAATGATTTATTAATGTATATTGGGATGTTTTGAAATAAAAAAGGAGCTTAGGAAGAATATTCATCTTAACAGTGTTAATTCTTCCAGCTAGTGTGAGATGAAGGGTTGACCATCTATGCAAGTCTTGTTTAATTTTTTCCATGCAGACGGTGAAATTTTGTTGATACAGAGCTTTATGTTTACTTTTGATGTTTACCCCTAGGTATTTAAACTGTTCTGCAATGATAAAAGGTAGGGTATCTAATCTAATATTATATGCTTGAGAATTCACTGGAAAGAGTACACTTCTATTCAGATTAATTCTGAGACCAGAGATATTTTGAAATTCTGTGAGTGCTGCTAAGACTGCAGGTACAGAATTTTCTGGGACCAAAATATACAGTACCATATCATCTGCATATAATGAAAATTTCTGTTCCAGTCCTTCTCTGCTAATCCCCTTTATCTGATCAGTATTTCGACAATGTATTGCCAGTGGTTCAATGGCAATCGCAAACAGCAGCGGTGACAAGGGCATCCTTGTCTAGTGCCACGTTCTAGTTTAAAGTAGTCTGAGCAAATGTTGTTGATGCAAACTGAAGCTTCTGGGTTAGTATACAGTAATTTAATCCATGCACAAATGTTCGGGCCAAACCCAAACTTCTCCAATGTAGTAAAAAGGTATTTCCATTCAGTCATGTCGAATGCTTTTTCTGCATCCAATGAGGCTACTATTTAAATAATTACTCTAAATGTTGTTCTTCTGCTTAGGCCATTCTATATAAGATGTATTGCTATATTTATGATTGTATGACCTATATCCTACTAAGCTTTAGTTCTTTGATTCTTATCTTTAGTAGAATTTGGAGGTTTATTCCAGAATACATTTTAGTCCTTCTACCATGCTTTATGATTATGTTGTGATTTATGTTCAAGTACAATATGCATGTTTGTTGTGAACATTAGTTCCACTTTTATCTCATTTCTCCCTGAAACACTCATTTAGTAGATTTCTGGTTTATCCAGATGACCTGTAGTAAACAAGATTCTGACTGTCTTGTTTTTTGGCAGCAGTGATTTTTTTCTTGGTGGCCTTGGATGCACATGCCTCCATTGGCATAAGGTTCTTTGTGTCTATCTGGAGTGTTGAACACGAGGGCTATATTGTGTCACTCTAGACTCTCTGCAATATTGCTGTGTTTTATAGGTCTGTTTTTATCATTTCCATGATCATCTTTTTTGTAATTTTGAATGGTTAGTTTGTACCATCCTTAAAAAAACAGACAGAATTATGTTGCTTAAACATGCCTACAAAGCACATTTTAGGACAGATTTTTCTTCTCTCACTGCTTTACTTTTGCTAAGAATTTACTAAGAATACATTTTTGAGTAATTCTTCGGCATCTTAAAAGTATTGATCTAATCTTGTTTTACTTTACTCTTGTATCTGTAATTCATGATTTACTTTTAATTTGCCAGAATTGTTCAGCATCCATTGCAATAAGCAAAATCTGTCTCCTTACTCATCAATGACAATGTAAAATAAGTGCTATATTTCTGATTTTCCTTTTATTATAGCAACTTTAAAGCCACCCAAAAAGGATACTTTTTAAAATGTTACTTACGTCATGTAGTTTGTCGTGGCAAAGAACAGTTTTTAATCTCCTGATTGTGACACATCTACTGTGGCACAGTAAACAACATCTACCGTTTATGTATAACATCATTTATAAAATAATAAATTCATTGAAAAAGGAGATCCACCCTTTTTCTACACAGGTAGAGACCATTAACAAATTAGATGAGCTGGTATGGCAATAATACTGCGCCTGAGGAAAATTTAGTCCTATGTTTATAGTACTAGAATGTTGAACCGTATATCTTGCCTGAAGAAGGGGCCTGAGTTGCCTTGAAAGCTTGCATATTGTAATCTCTTTAGTTAGCCAATAAAAGGTGTCATTTTGCTTGACTGTCCTATGTTTAGAAAGGGTATAAATATTCTTGAAATCATACAATTTTGATTTTTAGTTTTTAGCAAATTGTTCCAAGGTTTTCAATTTCATTGTTTTGATTTTGCCTAATGTACACAGTTTTTTGGATCAGCTGACAGTTACCACAGTGTGCAAAAAAACTGTCAATTTTATGTTAAGATATTTTCAGCAGTTTTTAAATGAGCATACCATTTTTACTAAAATGTCATTACTTAATGTTTCTCACTCTGTAAAAAAAGGACATCTCATTAGATGATAAAACATGATTTGAAAATTAAACTAATAGTCAAATGGAATAACAAACAAGACAAATATCTTAATAATTTTAAGTTAGTGTATTCAATTTAATATTAAATATATCATTTGGTTTGTTGTGAAGCCAGTGATAATGTAAGTTCTATAGTTAAAGAAAATAAGCATCTCTGAATTCAGTGATTTGCAACGGACATGAATCAGTTGAATTGCAGGATGCAGTTCCACATAAATTTAAATTTGATAACTTAGTTAGGAAATAGATTGATATATATCATGCATTTTATTTACTTTGCAAGAAATTTAGCTCAGGCACAAATTTAATCTGTGTATCGTTTATCATTATTATAGACTAGCAAAATACCCGCTGTTCACAGTGGAGAAGTAGTGTGTTAAACAAGTAATGAAAAAGAAAATAACGTAACATGATTGTCAATGTAATTGTTTTGTCACTGTTAAAGAGTGTTGCTGTTATATACAGGTGTGTGTGTATATATATATATATATATATATATATATATACATATATATATACATATATATATATATATACACATATATATATATATATACACATATATATATAATATATACATATATATATATATATATATATATATAATACATACATACACCCTTTGGGGTGCGAGCAGCTGTTGCCGGGGGTGCCAGAATCAATCGAGGAAGAAAAATGAAAAACATTTGTACAAAATCTTAATTGATCTATCCATTCCTAAATAATTAAATGGGCAGGCTATTTTGTATCAGTGCAATACGCTGCTTGTTAAAACGGATGACTCCTGCTCTTACGTGCACTTAGTGCTGCGGTGGGTATTATGAACTATCGTATCTGTTCAAGTTCTGTTAAAATTTTAAATATAAGTAATTTTTATTTAGTCGACAGAAATATGTTTGGTAGGAATGTAAGTTGAATTTAGTCATCATTGCATAAATTTTTCTTCACCATAGAAATTTAAAGACTAAATTCAACTTGCATTCGTACCAAAGATATTTCTGTCGATAAAATAGAACCTACTTAACTCCAAATAGAACTTGAAAAGATTTTTTTTTTTTAATCTGATCGCGCATTTAAGATCAACTTGACACGCACAACATCGAGCCTGTGAGCTATTGTGCTGAGCCTGCCTGCCTCAATAAGTGACCCTCGCTTCGCTCTTACTTTTTTACCATTCATTTAATCATGGCTAGTCGCGAAAAAATTAGAAAATGGAAGGAGGATTACACTGAGTATGGCTTTACCAAAACAATTATTAATGGCGAATAAAGTATCCATCTATACTAATAAAAGGCAAAGCCCTCACTGACTCACTCACTCACTCATCACTAATTTTCCAACTTCCCATGTAGGTAGAAGGCTGAAATTTGGCAGGCTTATTCCTTACAGCTTACTTACAAAAGTTAGGCAGGTTTCATTTTGAAATTCTACACATAACGGTCAACAACGTCCGCCATGTTGAACTTTCTTATTCATGGCCCCATCTTCACGAAATTTGGTAGGTGGCTTCCCTGCGCTAACCAAAACCGATGTACATACTTATTTCAGTGGTATGATGCCACTGTCGGCCGCCATATTGAAGTTTCCAATGTCATTAATTCTCCAACTTCCCGTGTAGGTAGAAGGCTGAAATTTGGCAGGCTCATTCCTTACAGATTACTTACAAAAGTTAAGCAGGTTTCATTTTGAAATTCTACATGTGAGGGTCATAACGGTTGACAAAGTCCGCCATGTTGAACTTGCTTATTTATTGCCCCATCTTCACAAAATTTGGTAGGCGGCTTCCCTGCGCTAACCGAAACCGATGTACGATACTTATTTCGGTGGTATGATGCCACTTTCGGCCGCCATATTGAACTTTTCAACGGTCTTTGTTACTTATGGGCCCATCTTCAAGAAATTTGGTACGCGGGTTCCCAACGTTAACTGAATCCTACTTACGTACATATATACGTCCATAGCCTGCAGCTCGGTCACCGTGTTGGCTTCCTGCCTATATAAGGCCGTCCGTCGCTCCAGTCTCTACATTCCCTTCCTTGCTTCGCCACGGGATTCAAGTCTCCCTGCTGATAACTACAGCCTTTTTATTTAATCCATGGCTTCTCCGCTGTTTTATTGTTCATTTATTACGATTATAGTTATTGTGTAGGTATTTTAGACTTACTTTACATTGTTCAGGTACACATTTCCTTTATCATTCCGACCGTACCCCCATTAACATGTCTATCGAGGTGATCACCATCGATCAAAGAACTGTCACTTACCGAGTGGTTTCCATGCCCGGAGATGGCACCGACCTTTTCCATTCTCTGTGTTACATATTGCACGGCCATATGAGGCTCACTCTTGATATCCAGAGGAATATTGTGTCTTATGTATTCAATGACTGGGACAGGTTCAAGGTGTGGACTGATGACAGTACAGGAGATAATTATACTACACAGGAGCACTATGAGTGAAATGCTTAAGCCCTTCACCTATGCATCTGCATGTGAGTTGATAGCCTCACTCACTGACTGACTCACTCACTCACACTGACTCACTCATCACTAATTCTCCAACTTCCCATGTAGGTAAAAGGCTGAAATTTGGCAGGCTCATTCCTTACAGCTTACTTACAAAAGTTAGGCAGGTTTCATTTTGAAATTCTACGCGTAACGGTCATAACGGGAACCTACTTCTGTACATATATACCGGTCATAGCCACAGCTCGGTCGCCGTGTGAGGCGAAGTTATGTCCCTCATCATCACACCCCCCACGTAATTCAGTGTCTGTCCATATAACGGCATCTGTCACTGGTAATCCAATAGAAACACTCTACCGCTAAATATTCACGGGTGAAGGGCCGAAGATGAGATGGTCAGGGTGGTGTTTGTCATAAACTCAGCTAAACTGCGAGAGAAACTTTTAAGTGCCGGGTCTTAGCTAACATTAAATAAAGCCATGGACATAGCACGACATAACACAAGCACAGCTGAGAACCTCCGATGCATGTACACCGAGCGGCTCACGTGAACTGACTGTGAACGCAGTACGCAGACAAAAAGCAACAGCTCCAAAGAGCGCTGAACAAATATCGCATTACACAATTGAGAAGGCCGCAAAAGAATATGAAGTGAGTGACGCATACAAGCATATTCATAAGTGCAGCTACTGCGGAAACAAAGCACACGGTGGAGAAAGTCAATGTCCAGCGAAAGAAAGACAGTTTAAAAAAACCCCATCCATGCAGTGTGTCATGTCTCAGATAAAGAGGAAGACTAGCTGTTTATTGATGCAGTAAGAAAGGAATCGATTAATGAAACTTGTTATCTTTACAACGGTTGACAAACACGGAATGTAACTTGAACACAACACATCCTACAAATACGAACCTGATTGAAAGAAATAATGATAATCAAATCCTTGATGACAGCAACACTCATAACATTCACAAAACAATTACATTGACAATCATGTTATGTTATTTTTAAAATGTTTCCTTTTCTTTTTTATTACTTCTTTAACACACTACTTCTCCGCTGCGAAGCGCAGGTATTTTGCTAGTAACACAAACAGATTTGACATTGGTTTTGATCTCTTCATTAAAGACCATTTTTAGCTCAGTCAAATGGTAAGAAGGATAGCAATGATGGCATGCAGGCTTTATGTCTTTCAGTTGATTTTGTAGTTTTGTTCTTTATGAGTTTCTTTTTGACCAGTGTAAATAAAAAGAAAAAAGTTAAGTTAAAAACTCAGTTTTGCTTAGTTTACTGCATAACTTTGAAAGTTGTTTTTTTCTGATCAAAAAACTCACTGTTTTGTTCAACTTATATTCTTTTGCGCATTTATACATGTGTAGCAATGCCACTTCTGTTGTGTTTTCTCTAGTGGACAGTTTGCAGTGGTGAAAAAATGCAGAGAAAAAAGAAGTGGTGTGGAGTATGCTGCAAAATTTATTAAAAAGAGGAGGAGCAAGTCTAGTCGGCGTGGTGTGACCAAAGAAGATATTGAGAGAGAAGTTAGCATTCTCAAAGAGATTCAGCACCCTAATGTCATCACTTTGCATGATGTATTTGAAAATAAAACGGATGTAATCTTAATTCTGGAATTGTGAGTATATGCTTAAAATCAATGTTTTATGTTTTTTTTTTTTCTTCAACAATTATATTGTTTAATGCAGTGGTTTACGCTTATTTTGGCTATTTTTTTTTTTAATTTAATACATTTCTCCAATAAAATAACTAAGTTTGTGTATCCCATACACAGTATCCCATAATTTGCTGCAGTTTTTTTTTCAGGTACAATTTTTTTATAAGAGTGATTAATACATTTGTATTTTCTTATGTAGTGGAGCTAAAACAGAATATACTGATGGCAGTGAGATTCCCATTTATCCTTCTTGTAAGCCAAGAAACGAAAAACAAATTAATCGGCACAATAATTGGTAGATTAACTGATTAACAATATAATTGACAGTGATAGCTTTAGTTTCAGTGCCAATCTGATTAATTCCTTGAAAGATTTCCATATCTTTATTAACTCTGCTGTGAATAACTTTTATATATTTAACACTAGAATTCCTGAAACCTACAAAAAACTTTTAATCCCAATCCACCTTCAATCCCTTTTGCACCTCTACCATCAGTGTCTTTTGTTTTGTAAATGTGTCGATCAGCACAAGCAGTAAGCAGCCTGCTGTCCCATCCCCCACCTTGATGGAGCTGAGCTCGTAGGCAAAAAGTTCTCCCAGCTCAAGCCAAGGCTCCTTATCTGCATGTGATTTGCCTGGAGTTGTATGGGGTAAATAATAAAGTATGTCGTTATTTGGAATACATGCATTTCATGTGTGTTCTGTTTCTACAAAGATCTGAGTAAATGTAGGATGAAAGGAAATGCGAGAAACACCTAAAGTAGAAACTTTTTCCATGTTATACTAATAATGACAAGAAGTGTAAATGTAGGATGAAAGGAAATGCGGGAAACATACCTAAAGTAGACACTTTTTCCATGTTATACTCATAATGACAAGAAGTGTATAATTGTGAAGACTTCAGTTCAAATATCAAATAAACATGTGCACTTTTATTCAAGAATATAACCAAAGGAAAAAAAACATTCGATTTACACGTGTCAATCAGTTAAAAACTCAAGCTCAAATGTCAATCAACGGGGAATTTACACGTATTCTTGAATGGTGCAGAGGTTAGAATTGCTCCCTTACCTAAATGGCCCGGGTTCGAGACTGGGCGCTCCATGTTTTGAGTAGTGAGCTGTTGTTATTATTATTATTTCCACAATATAATAAAAACATACATTTGATTTGAGTCTGTAACACCCGGTGTAAATTTTGGGTACTTGTAAAGGTTAGCGCTTGTTTTTTTTATTATTCAGTTTTATTCTCTTAGTGATGTTCATGTGGTACAACGAACTTGCCTCTCCCTCTTTGAGTTGAGGGCATTTATCTCCATTCTTTTCACAAGAGCAGCACTGTGCCTGATTCTTGCTCAGAACTGTTTGTTGTATCCGCAAGCAAAGATGCAATATCCCATGACCGCTATCAGACTGGACAAAGGCAGGACCATAGCAACAAACAGCTTCTTCACAGTGCTTTCGCTGGTCAATAGACTGCTGTAATGCAATGCAGCTCTACTTGGCACCATAAGTAAAATGGGACTTTCACCTGCAGCTAAAGTCACTTCAGTACGCAAGCAATTTGCCACAGTAGTGTTTAGATCTGACAGTGCCGTGCTGACGGTGTATGTACCCAAACTTTACACCGGCTGTTACAGATCAAAGGTTTCTTTTTGGCGCATACACCATCAGAGTTGCAGAGTTGCATTGCATTACAGCAGTATGCAGGAGCTTAGTGTATGAAATTTTTTTAAAGGTATAAAGAAAAAAAAATCTGAATTGACCAATTCTGGTAACATGAAATCAGTAATTTGTATTGGCCCTAAAAATTTAAAACTGATCATGTCATCCCTATTTACTACAGTTTACATTGAAGATCCTAACTTAAAATTGCAGCTCACAAGAACTGATGTATGTAATAAAAATAAATAATAGCTTGTGTATGATATATTTATTAGCTCACTCACACATAAGAACCAATCACAAGGGCAAAATTTTACTAACCCTCAAGTCAGTTTGGTTTTATCCACACAGTGGAGTCTAATATTAATCTTACCTCCTTCTAATGAGATCTCATTGTGTTTTCAGAAAAAAAAATTGTACTATTGTTTCTGTTCATCAGAGTACACTTATGAAACAAGCAAATTATTTTAAAATTCTTATGTCGGCTAAAAGACAGCCTTTAAAGAAAGGCTAAGACAATGATATCTACCAGTATATGGCTGTCTTTCATAATTATTCCATAAATCAAGAGGAAAACTCCTATGTGATGTCAAAATAATCTAATGGATCAGATCCAAGGATGTCCAAATCCTGTACCTGCAGGTGAGGGCCAAAGTCACACCTCCGTGGTCGAAACCAAGTTAATTAGCAGTAATACTCATGATAGCATAGCCAGAACACAAAATTTCCTCAGCATTAAAAAAAATGATGTTTTTAAAAATCCATTTCAGTGTCATTCTTAGGGCTGCAACTAATGATTATTTTGGTAGTTGACTAATCGTTTAATTTTTTTCCCCCCCCCGATTAGTCACAATTATTTCATGCCTGATTATTTTGATGCCTGCAACCTGTGGTTGCACATCCTGTTCTGGGCTCCAGTGCATGTCTTGCCTCATCTGCTCACCTGTGAATGTCACCCTGATGTCTCTGCATTAACACAATTAAAATGAATAACAACCAGTGAAACATTTGAATTTGAAAATAATCAGATGTTTTATATTAGTGTGACCATCACAATAAAAAAGAAATACATTAAACAATACAAACTAAACTGCACATAGTCCTTAAACAAAAAAAAGTGCATTTAACTTAACCAAAAATGGCCACTGGTGTGTCTTAAAGTCCAAAAGTTTAAGTAAAGCTTCAATTCAAATAAAATAAAACAATAATGTACAATTTATAAAAGATTCAGTTCATATACAGTGGGATGCAAAAGTTTGGGCAACCTTGTTAATAGTCATTATTTTCCTGTATAAATCGTTGGTTGTTACGATAAAAAATGTCAGTTAAATATATCATATAGGAGACACACACAGTGATATTTGAGAAGTGAAATGAAGTTTATTGGATTTACAGAAAGTGTGCAATAATTGTTCAAACAAAATAAGGCAGGTGCATACATTTGGGCGCCACGAAAAAGAAATGAAATCAATATTTAGTAGATCCGCCTTTTGCAGAAATTACAGCCTCTAAACACTTCCTGTAGGTTCCAATGAGAGTCTGGATTGTGGTTGAAGGTATTTTGGACCATTCCTCTTTACAAAACATCTCTAATTCATTCAGGTTTGATGGATTCCGAGCATGGACAGCTCTCTTTAACTCACACCACAGATTTTCAATTATATTCAGGTCTGGGGACTGAGATGGCCATTCCAGAACGTTGTACTTGTTCCTCTCCTTAGTGGAGTTTGAGCAGTGTTTCGGGTCGTTGTCTTGTTGAAAGATCCAGCCCCGGCTCAGCTTCAGCTTTGTCACTGATTCCTGGAAATTGGTCTCCAGAATCTGCTGATACTGAGTGGAATCCATGCGTCCCTCAACTTTGACAAGATTCCCAGTCCCTGCACTGGCCACACAGCCCCACAGCATGATGGAACCACCACCATATTTTACTGTAGGTAGCAGGTGTTTTCTTGGAATGCTGTGTTCTTTTTCCTCCATGCATAACGCCCCTTGTTATACCCAAATAACTCAATTTTAGTTTCATCAGTCCACAGCACCTTATTCCAAAATGAAGCTGGCTTGTCCAAATGTGCTTGAGCATACCTCAAGCGGCTCTGTTTGTGTTGTGTGTGGAGAAAAGGCTTCCTCTGCATCACTCTCACATACAGCATCTCCTTGTGTAAAGTGCGCCGAATGGTTGAACGATGCACAGTGACTCCATCTGCTGCAAGATGATGTTGTAGGTCTTTGGTGCTGGTCTGTGGGTTGACTCTTGACTGTTCTCACCAATCATCGCTTCTGTCTATCCGAAATCTTTCTTGGTCTGACACTTCGAGCCTTAACTTGAACAGAGCCTGTGGTCTTCCATTTCCTCAATATGTTCCTAGCGGAGAAAAGGCTTCCTCTGCATCATTCTCGCATACAGCATCTCCTTGTGTAAAGTGCGCCGAATGGTTGAACGATGCACAGTGACTCCATCTGCTGCAAGATGATGTTGTAGGTCTATGGTGCTGGTCTGTGGGTTGACTCTGACTGTTCTCACCATTCGTCGCTTCTGTCTATCCAAAATCTTTCTTGGTCTGACACTTCGAGCCTTAACTTGAACTGAGCCTGTGGTCTTCCATTTCCTCAATATGTTCCTAACTGTGGAAACAAACAGCTTAAATCTCTGGGACAGCTTTCTGTATCCTTCCCCTAAACCATGATGGTGAACAATCTTTGTCTTCAGGTCATTTGAGAGTTGTTTTGTGACCCCCATGTTGCTACTCTTCAGAGAAAATAAAGGAGGAGGGAAACTTACAATTGACCCCCTTAAATACTCTTTCTCATTATAGGATTCACCTGTGTATGTAGGTCAGGGGTCACTGAGCTTACCAAGCCAATTTGAGTTCCAATAATTAGTTCTAAAAGTTTTGGAATCAATAAAATGACAACGGTGCCCAAATTTATGCACCTGCCTGATTTTGTTTGAACAATTATTGCACACTTTCTGTAAATCCAATAAACTTCATTTCACTTCTCAAATATCACTGTGTGTGTCTCCTATATGATATATTTAACTGACATTTTTTATCGTAACAACCAACGATTTATACAGTAAAATAATGACTATTAACAAGGTTGCCCAAACTTTTGCATCCCACTGTATTCCTGATTGCAGTGCAGGAATGTGAGCATTTCAACATGCTCTGGTGTGAGGCTGGCTCTCTTCTTTGAGACAGTGTTCCCAGCTGCTGAGAAGAGATGCTCCGAGGGAGTAGAGGTACCAGGAATACACAAGAATGATTTTGCAGACGAAAATGTTTTAATCATCACACTCTGAAGGAAAAGTGTTGTAGTTTATCACATCATGTACTATATTATGCCCAAATAAAAAAAAAAAAAAACGGACTAAAATATGTAACAAGCTAATTAATTACTGCCAGCACGCCAGAGCCGAGCATATTCGGAGAAGTACATTCGTTGAATGCCACAACCGGCTAGAGTCGGTTTCCACTGCAATTTGGAAGCACGCCCAAGCTGAGTATATTCGGTGACTTACATTCATTGAACTCTGCAGCCGGCTAAAGTTGTTTCTCAGTGCAATTTGCCAGCATGACAAAGCCGATTATATTTGGCAATGTATATTCATTGAATGCTTCAACTAGCTAAAGTCGTGTCTCAGTGCAATTTGCCTGCACGCAGGTGCCAAGTATATTCGGCGACATACATTCATTGAACCCCGAAAACTGGCTATATTTGCTTCACAGACCAATTTGCCAGCATGCAGGAGCTAATCAGTCAGTGCCATATATTCCTTGAGCAGCCAGCTCCTGACCACTGCCAGCCCCGGCAGAACTGCAGCACCACTGTCTATGGGATTCAGCAGCTGCCCTAGACGAGTGCGCAGTCATCAGCGTTTACCTCTGTGTGTTTGCGTGCAGCCATTTCAAGTTGGCTCAGTGATTTACTTAATTTCATCAAATGCTTCAGTTGCACCTTGAACATATAATAATGTCGCAGTAGTTTTTTTTTATAGTTTTTACAGTTCATTTGCAGTGTGTAAAATGATCAGTGTTGCAGTAATGGTGATGCTCTTTGCATGAAAAAAATAAGTGTTCCATTACATTTTCTTTGTGAATTGTGATGTTTACTTAAAAAGTAACTTTTTGGAGTCGACGCCCTAGTCATTTTTGAAAAACCCAAACTTACCACAAAGAAAAGCATATTTCTACTTAGAATGTTGGTGAATTATACTAAATATTACTTATATTATATTACAAGGAATTAGCCTTGGTTACATATTTCAACAATTGGAATACAGCCAGGTTAAATCAATTTGCTTAGTATCACATGACTGCATTTGCATGTACAGTACATGTACTGTATGTATATTCCAAGATTAACATATTTTTGCCACCATTCTAAATAATTGATCTGAATTTCTCCTGACTTTATAAAAAAAAACAACAAAAAAAAAAAAACGTTTCTATGGCAACATCCAGTTGTATAATTAGATTGTTTTGACTGACTAGAAAAAAGCCTGTGCAGATTAGGTTGGTAATAAATGTCCTCTACTTAGGAGTCTTGCTCTTGGCTGATTCTAGGATAAACTGGTGTTGATGTGTGTACATGAGTGCACCACATATAATAATTTACCCTTCCTCTCCAAGGTGCACTAATGGCTTTTGCATTATTCCCACTGCTATAGGGGAATGGATCCTCCAGACTTATTTTTTTCCTCCAAGTACAGTAAATGTTAATGGTTTACTAAAAATGTTGTCTATAATGCCAGTATTGTTCCAATATGATAAAACAGACAGAGATGCAGCAGTCTTACATATGTTGAGTAGAAAGCCTTGTTAAGTACATGTTCCATTTGTAAACTGGTACAGTATAGGTCTGTTTTCACAAAAAGACTAAAATGATTGGGAAGTATTCTTAGAAAGCATATGAGTAAGAATAGAATGAGTGTTGTTTTAATGCCATAAATTGAAAAACTTACAATCAGATTTCTTTATTATGCAGTCTTTTAAATCAGAATGAATTAGAATTAACAGTTCTTTAAAATAAGAAAATGATAATATACACTGTGTGCACAATTATTAGGCAAGTTGTATTTTTGAGGATTAATTTTAATATGGAACAAACACAGTGCTATCAGTCAATCCAAAATGTTAATAAACCTGAAACCTGAATGTTTCACAACGGAAATGTGAGTGTGAACATCATCAGGGGAATACATATGTGCGCACAATTATTAGGCAACTATTAGTGTGCAGATTTATTAGGCAACTAAAGGAAAAATGAAAATTTTCCCATCTCACTTGTTTATTTTCATCTGTTATAGTGAGAATAATAAACAAACACCTCAAAATTTACAAATAAACATCTCTGACATTTCAAAAAAAATACATCAATCAATCAATGACCAATATAGCCACCCTTCTTTCCAATAACAGTCATAAGCCTTTCCATTCATGGAGTCTGTCAGTTTCTTGATCTGTTGACGATCAGCTTTTTGTGGAGCAGTGACTACAGCCTCCCAGACACTCTTCAGAGAGGTGTATTGTTTTTCTCCCCCGTAAATCTAGCGTTTAAGAAGTGCCCACAAGTTCTCGATAGGGTTTAGGTCAGATGAGGAAGGGGGGCCATGTCATTATTCCTTCATCTTTAAGGCCTTTACTGGCTGGCCACGCAGTGGAGAACGTCGATGCTTCGAGTGATGGAGCATTGGCCTGCATAAAAATCATGGTCTTTTTCCTGTATCACTGTTTGAAGAAAGTGTCTTCGAAAAACTGGCAGTAGGTTTGGGAGTTGACAAAATGTTTGATGGTTCTGTGATCACACACCAATATCTTAGCAATTCCAAAAGTGCATCCCTCTGAAAGACTTTTTACAATTTTTGACTTTTCAGAGTCAGTTAAATCTCTTTTTTGGCCCATTTTACCTGAGGAAAACTAGCTGCCTAATAATTCTGCACACCTTGATATAGGGTGTTGATCTCCTTAGGCCACACCCTCCCTCATTACACAAATACACATCACCTGACGTGCTTAAATCCAATAAGCATTCAAGTTAATACAGCTTGGAGTTGGAATATACGCATTAAAAATGATGATATGGTCAAAATACTCACTTGCCTAATAATTGTGCACACAGTGTATTGATGATTCTGTTGATCTCAAGTTAATAAAGACAATGGAAAAATATCTTAAACAGTATATGAGAAATGCAGTAAAATTCTGCAAATGGTAAAATTGGCCTAGTAAACAGAAATTTATCTAGTCAACATTTGTGTTCAGGTTTGATTTACCTTTATTTTTCTTCTTAAAACACACAATTTCAGGCTAGATTGTATACACCGTGGATATAAAAAGTCTATACACCCCTGCCAGAATCTCAGATTTTGTATAATACAATAATGAAACCAAGATGAATCCTTACAGAATTTATTCCATCTTTATTGCAAAATTGCTATCTGTACAAAGAAGATGAAAAAAGGAATCAACCAGTGACAATGTCTCATCTCAAATAGTAGTTACTATACCACTGATACCAATTAAAGTGGTATCTGATTGAGCTCAGATAAAATTTGGCTGTTCCTTTAGAATTATTTTGATATCCTCTTGGTTGCAACATACTCCAAAAGACATGGTTCATGGAGCTTTTAATTTATGAATGGGATCTCATTTTTGTAAGGTGTAAATCAAGACGGGGTACAAAAAACATATCCAGAACATTAAACATTTCATGGAGCACAGTGAAGATTGTCTTCAACAGGTGGAGAAAATATGGCTTAACAATGACTCTACCAAGATGAGGACATCCCACCAAGACTGATGAGAAGACAAGGAGAAAACTGATCAGGGTGGCCACCAAGAGGCCTACAACAACATTAAAGGAGCTGCAGGATTTCTTGGCAAGTACTGGTCGTTCCCTACACATCACAACAATCTGCTGGATTCTGTATATGTCTGGGTAGTGGGGTAGCGTAGCAAGACGAAAGCCTTTTTTCACAAAGAAGAACATCCAAGCCCAGCTAAACATTGCAAAAAGTTATGCCCAGTCTTCCATAGCCATGTGGAAAAATGTATTATGGTGTGATGAGACCTAGGTTGAGCTATTTGGCCATAATCCCAAAAGGTATGTTTGGCACAAAAATAACAGCACATCATCAAAAGAACACCAAACCCACAGTGAAGCATGGTGGAGGCAGCATCATTCTTTTGGGGCAAATTTTCTTCAGCTGGAACTGGGTCTTTAGTCAAGGTGGATGGAATCAGTAATAGCTCCAAGTATCAGCATGACAATGAACCAAAGCATACATCAAAATTAACTAAATAATGGCTTCATCAAAGGATTATCAATGTTTTGGAATGTCCCAGTCAGTGCCCAGACCTTAATCCAATTGAAAATCTGTGGGGTGGCCCTGAAAGACATCTGTGCACAGGAGATGCCCTCATAATTTGACAAATTTAGAATTTTTTTTGCAAGAAGGGGTGGGTAAAAATCACAAAGTCCGCATATGCCAAACTGATAGACACTTACCCAAAAAGACTCAGTGCTGTAATAAAATCAAAAGGTGCTTCAACTAAATAATAGTTTAGGACGTGTGCACACTAATGCAAGCAGGTTTTTGTAAGATTTTATTTATTTATTTTTTTTCCCTAAAAAGTTTCTGACTTGTTTTCACCTTTTTTGTACAGATTGCAATTTTGCAGTAAAGGTGGATTAAGTTCTGACATGATTTATCTTGGTTTTATTTTTATTATTCAAAATCTGCAATTTTGGACGTGGTGTGCAGACTTTTTATATCCACTGTACATTAACAGTCTTAGTTTAAAACATAAGATCCTACTGTTTCATTTGTGGCAGTTCTGCATAACGTTTAGCATAATAAAACTTTCGGTAAAAACTAGTAACACAATGTAAATAAGGCTTTTTATGTTTAATAATTTTGGAAATGAATAGATCACTTTTGCAAAAGGCAGAACTGTTAAAGTATAAATAATTTTTTTTTTAAAATAGAATTTACAACTTACAAAAAAATTGGATTTAATTGTCTTCATTATAGAGTTGCAGGAGGAGAGCTTTTTGATTTTCTGGCTGAAAAGGAGTCCCTTACAGAGGAGGAGGCTACAGAATTTCTTAAACAAATTCTAGATGGAGTATACTATCTTCACTCAAAACAAATTGCACATTTTGATTTGAAGGTATGATGTTTAAATAGCCTTTACAAGATTACATGTATTATACTGTGGATTTCTCTATTATAATAAAATGTAAAAACATTTTAAATCATAGGTCTTTACACTGTTATGTGACAGTAATGAATGCAGTTATTAATTATAAAATGTATTGAAAAGATTTCTAATTGCTGATTTCATGTATCTATGTGAAATAGCCTGAATTGATTACACACATGTGTTGCAAGTCTCTTGGACTATGTGCTAACAATAAGGTATAGTTTAAACTGACCATGTGATAATATAATTTGTTTATTATATATGGAGTGAGTAGCAGTGGTTAGTGTTTTTAGTCAATAAATATTGTTCTTTCATGACAGTCAAATTTTAAAGAGGACTGTCAAGGAAGGATATTCATCTGACAGAGTGCATTGCCTCTACATCTTGCATCTACATTTCAGAGAATGCTAATACAGCACATCAGAAGGTGAAAGTGTAGCGGAATTTGAAAATGTGCTCTGGTGCCCATGGTTTAAAAAAAAAAAATGTTAATGACTCTAAAACATATCTGCACACTGCCCAATTTTAAATTATTTCTAGGTTTGTTTTCATTTGTAAATTTAACTAGCTGAATTGTTGTCTATATCAGCACTATATGTATAATATGCTACAGTGTAAATGAAACTGTAGTGTATTTAGTGAATTATCAGGGCATATTACATGTTAATCTTTAAGTGATCTTAACTAACAGGGCTTTGAATAGAAAGTGTCCGATGGTTTTTACATAATGGAAGTAATACTAACCATTGCTAGTGACACATTGTTATTATTTATGACAGGATATAATATGGTAGAAAGCTTTGAAACTTACAACACTTATAATTTGCAGTGAGTTTAAATTATCAATTAATTGATGATTTCCTATTTAAATTCTAAATACATGTATTTATTGTCTGCGGTGGGTTGGCACCCTGCCCAGGATTGGTTCCTGCCTTGTGCCCTGTGTTGGCTGGGATTGGCTCCAGTGGACCCCCATGACCCTATTCGGATTCAGTGGGTTAGAAAATGGATGGATGGATGTATTTATTGTGTTTTGATATGCATTTCTGTTGTGCTCGCCACCATCACTTATGCCATTTTACATTTTACCTCCACTCCTGAAGGATCATGCATAATTTCACAGGATGATCTGTTCTGTTGGTGAATCAATTTCTTGAGACTAGTGTCAATGTCATTTTTAATTCTGATGCACTGTTATACATGTTTTGGTAATCCTGTACACAGTATATGAAAGTGATAGTGGGATATCAGTAGTATAGTGTCAGTACAGCCAGAAGAATATTGAAATTTTACTGCACACTGAAAAGCTTGCTTGTATGCTGCAAAACTTAGTATTATTTACATCTTCTTGGTTGTCTAAGGCAGTAATGTTGCTGGCATGCCTTATAAATTACTCAGGGTAAGAGAATGATTGGGATAGTTCAGAAACATGAAACAGCTGTCTTGCTGATGTTGAGAGAGGTTTCTGACACAATGCAGCAGAATGTATTTATATTGTACATTTAGATGCAAAATGTGTAGCTTTACAGAAAGTTAAATACAAAATTACACTTACAAAAATTATAATTGTCGTGTTGTTCGTTAACGTGAAAATGTAAAAGAGCTACGTACTATAATTGGTAATTAATGAGTGAAGGATATTGAGTATACAGCTCTGAAGGAATAGACAGAAATTTCATACTGCAAAAGCTCAATAGGCTAATCAAATGATCAAGAAGGTATTCGGATGTTCTAAGAACAATGTAATGTAAATAAACATGTATTTCATTTTTGCATTTTCTGAACTTACTTATTTTAAAATCATGGGGAGTCAGAGCCTATCCCAGCTACATCAGATGAAAGGTGTGACGCAATCCTGGTCAGGGTGCTATGCAACATACTTGTGAGAGGAAGTATGGAACACTTTCTATTCTTTTTGAGATATCTGTATTGGAGAAGGTTTAACCAAAGTTCAATATCCTTAACTAGATATATTTTGAAAACAGTATGTGTACAAGAACTGATTAAATATGTTAAACATGTAATATCTTTTGAGAGGAGACATACCATTAAGCAAACAGGATGTCCATTTGTACCCTTCTAGATGTATATGCTTAGTATTTTTTTTTCCTTTTCTAATGAATAGTATATTTAACACATTTTAACATGTGCTGTTAATGCAGTAAATAACCATAATTATATATGTGTATGATTCATTCTTTCCAACAGCCAGAAAATATTATGCTGCTAAATCGCAATGCCCTTCACCCTCGAATTAAACTTATTGACTTTGGATTGGCACATAAAATTGACTTTGGCAATGACTTTAAAAACATATTTGGAACACCAGAGTTTGTAGGTTAGTTTTCATATTTCTTCTTTTCTACACAACTGTTCCAGCATAACATTTTTTATTGAAAAAAGTGTTTGTTATGAACACTTAATTATATTAATGTTAAAAAGTCTTTAAAATTACAAAGCAGTCCTACATTTTTCATTAAGAAATAAAATTTGGATTTGAAATAATAATAGTAATATTAATACATTTTATTTGTATTGCAAATACGAAGAATACAAATTATTAACAAAATCCTTTTTAATATCACATAGAATTATTTACTGTAAAATTCTGTGAATGGTGATTGCTTTCAGATGAAGTTGAATAACATCTGCCTAGTCAAATGTAAAATGTAAGCTGTATTGTAGCTCACCTTCTTATACTAACAGAGTTTTTTGTTTTCTGTTAAAACTATTAACATTTTGATATTTCTGTGTTTTTTCCTTTTTTTTTTAGCTCCAGAGGTAGTAAATTATGAGCCTCTTGGTCTTGAAGCAGATATGTGGTAAGTTCATTGTTTGTTTAACATTTAACAGAATTATGTGTTTTATTTGCTCTAACATTTGTTTTTGTATTATTTTCAGGAGTATTGGTGTGATAACATATATTCTGTAAGTATCAATATTGAATGTCAAGTGCTGCAATATTTGCTTCTTATTTGCTACCATCAGTTTTCCTATTTTGTTTTCAGTTTAAAACCTAAACTGAAATAGCAATGAAGTTTTGTTTTTTTTTATTGATTTGATTACATTGGGATACAGATGTTGTGATTTGATTACATTGGGATACAGATGTTGAGATCATTAAACCCATTTTGGGAGAGTCCTTAAATCTCATAAAAGTACAAAATAATGTGCCTGTAAATCTTGTGTACTGAGTGAAATCAGATTGAGTGGTAGTTTGGTCGTAGATTATATTTTCATAAAAAGGTTTCTAAATAAAATTTTGGATTATATGCAACTTTGATTTTTATTTTATTTCATTACTTAACAGTGTTTATTGTTAAATTCCTTATTTTAGATTGACTTCACATTTGAAATGAAAATTTAACTAAGTTAGCTTTACCTTGACATACATTCCTCTCATTTAAACTAAATCTATTACCAGTTTTAACAAGGTTTTTGATTTGTACAGCAGATTCTCAAAATATGTGATACATTTCTCGGCAACTTCTACTCAAAACAGCCAAAACAGACTTCAGCTCCTGAAAACCAAGTATATTTGGATTTGAAAAATGATTCATAATTTCAAAATCTTACTATTTGTTTTTGTAAACACCAAAATCCATTACATTATTGCCAGTTTCTTGAATTAGTAGAGATGATGGATTCATAGATCAGAAAGCTGTCAAGTAAGACTCCAAGGCTGGTCTCAGAGGATGGTGGTTAATGAAAAGCATTTAAGATTTTTATGTTAATGAGCTTATCAGAGAAGGGGTAGGTGATTTTTATGTGTGTTGAGTTGTAGACATCCAGGCAGTAATTTTTCACTTTTAGCCAAGTGTCACCATCAAAGGAGTGGAATGTGAGGTCATGTGCTAAATCTAAAATCTTAGTAGTAGCATGGAGGTGTTTAATAAAGTAGACCAATTGGGCGATATTGAGTGATGCCACAGGAGGGAATTTGCAAGGTTCTGGATTTACTAGTAAGACATCAACTGGTAAGTATGATATAGCTACTGCAGCAAAAATCATGTTAGACATTTTAAGAGAATGCTGTGGTTGACAACAGTAGCAGAGCAGAACAGTCGTTGTTACAAAGTAGGTTGACCTTAACTCTGACAGTAAGTTTAGTACAGTGATTAAGTAAAAATTCAGACATTAAAGATTCAAACAGACAGATTTTAAGAAGTACAAAGTCTATACAAATTAAGAGTAGAACCAACAGACATTTTATGGCTAGCAAAAATAAAAGAATTACAGAGATGAACATTGAAAGCTTACTCTTGGAAGTAACTGAAAAGTAGTTCTTTTTCACCAGGGTACTGCAGTTCCTTATTCCAAACACCAAAGAAACACTTACATTTCAGGGTTAGTCTTCATGTGGATGTTGTGAAGACTTCCAACTGTTTCTGGTCCTGAAAAGAAGTTTGTGAATTCAGAACACACAATTGTCGTCTTCATAATCTCATACGCCTTCCAATGTTTAAGAGAAATCAGTTTTCATATTTAGTGGATACATAATGCTGTTCTTTGGCTTTCTTTGTTCCCTTGATCTGATTATTTTTATATCTCTCTTGTTTATTTCTTATGGATGGTATACTTTCTGACAAATTTGTTATTTCAGGTATTCTAGAATATTTTGAATAGACCTACTTTATGCTCTGATGAAAGTTTATTATATTGTGAGTGGGAATTAATTAGTTCCTTTAGTCACTTCAATTCCAACCCAGACAATTCAAGTTTAACTTCCTTCTTCTGATTGCTTTTACAATTATTTACACATAAGTAAATAAATAAAGATTTGCATTTTTATTTCAAAGGTTACATTCAGTATCTTTACATTTGGCAACATGCCCATTCTGTTTCCAATTCACATATCTTTTGGTTTTGCATCTAGAAGCCAATTGTCATTTTATGTTGATTTTTTCCATATGTTATGCTAAAATATTTCATAACTAAATTGTGTAATCCCTTTAACTGGTCCAATTTGGGCAACTAATTAGACGTGTTTTATTAGTTTCCTCATTATTTGTATTAATGTATCTTCCTTTTTTGTCATTATTTATAAGCAACCTACCCTTTAGTGTCATATTCAACATGAGGTGACCCCTGTAAAAGCAATTTTATGTATATTAAAGGTCTTCCTTTTTTACTCTTACTATGGTTTAGTGTATCATGTAGGAAGGAGTGCCCAATAACTTTAATTATCAGTTTTACCTTCTACAATGCTGACAGTTAATTAAAACAATCAACGAGACTCCCCCCTTCAAGAAATGCCTAGTTAAAATGTTGGTTGAGTGAGGAATCTGTCTTTCACTTTCCTGCCAGGCCACCAGAAATATGAATAGATGGACGTCTTTTAAATATCGACCCCATGTAGTTCCCCCTGGTGGCACCCAAGAACCCCGACAGGGCTGTCCCATAGGACTACAATTCCCAGCCTGCCCCGTGCATGTTCCTGAGTCTCCCACCAGTGTGTACGGAAGGAGAATATAACTTCAGACCACATAATCCTCTTGTCCTTCTGTTGTGGCTTACATTTCTGTCCGGAAGCCAACCTCCATCCCAGCCAGGACGCCCATCTGTCCCACATCGCACTCACTGTATAATATGTACTGTACTGTATAAACACAATTATAAGCTTCAGCTCACACTGACCCTGGAAGTTAATTAAGTGGGATAATTTAAGTGGTTAAGAGGAAGGATGGATGTTTTTATCTGATAAAATATGATTTTACAGCATAAGGAACTACTACTTTCAAAACCATATGTGTTTGCAATGGAAAAAAATGTAACATTCTGCACAGTTTTAATCTGCACTGTTTTCATTTTTTAAATCTTCATGCATTTTTTTGTGTTAAATATATTTAAAAATGTATCATATAAATTCCTATCCATCCACTTCATCTACTTTTCTCCCTGCATTGTCTCATGTCAGAATTTTTCAGTTGTGTAGTACAGCAGGGTCATTTAGAATGTCCAGTTAACCCAGGTTACATTTCTTTATATTGTGAGAGGAAAGCGAAGTACATGAAGACAACCAATATAAGCATAAGAAACACACATATATTCCTCACACATTAACTATGGTGGAAAGTGAGAGTGAGAATAAGCACTGTTCTTTCAGCTGCACTTTAACAAGTAAATTCATACTGGAAAAAGTGTAGGTAGACAGAGGTCTGAGAAAGGTTACAATATTTGGTTTGGTTTGGTTTAGGTTTATTTGTCATATATAGGTTAACACAGGGTCAACATACAATGAAATGTGTATGACGAGAAAAACAAGTCACTCAGCCTAGATCCAATAAAGCTAAAAAATAATTAATAATTTTAAAAAAATTACAAGTTAAAAATAGACTAGCTATATAAAATAAAATGTGTACATTTTAAAAGAAGTTCTAGAGCAATACAGTATGAGTTGAAGGAGCAGCAAGTACAAATGACAGTTGCACAGATAATGTTTTATAAGTACAGATGCATATTCCATAAAGTGCAGATGCATGTTCCAGTCAGTATTCAGAGTGTATGCAGGTACAGTTTGTGTGTGAGTAGTGCAATGTAGATGTAATGCAATGTAAGTGTATGTAAGTGTTCAGGTATTGCTGTTGAGGAGTCGAATGGCCTGGTGGTAAAAACTGTTCTTAAGTCTTGTAGTCCGAGCAGCCAGATTCCTGTATCGTCTGCCAGACGGTAACAAGGAGAACAGCTGGTGTGCTGGATGGCTGTGCTCCTTTATGATGCTGCTTGTCTTACGCAAGCACCGATGGAGGTAAATGTCATCAATGGCAGGGAGACTCTTGCCTGTGATGTGCTCTGCTGCCTTCACCACTCTCTGTAGTGATTTCTGGCTGCTGGCAGAGCACCTTCCATACCAGACGGTAATGCAGCCCGTCAGCAGACTCTCGACCACACTCCTGTAAAAGTTTGAGGTGATGTTGGCATTCATGCCAAACTTCCTCAGCCTCCTCATGAAGTAGAGCCGCTGGCAAGCTTTCTTAACCACAGTGTCTATGTGAAGGGTCCACGAGAGATCCTCGGTGATGTTTACTCCGAGGAACTTGAAGCTGTTAACCCTTTCAACTTCTACGCCGCTGATGTAGATGGCCTGGTGTTCTCCGCCTTGCTGTTTCCGATAGTCCACGATCATCTCCTTGGTTTTGCTGACGTTAAGAGACAAGTTGTTACCCAGGCACCAATTACTCAGTGCCAGCACCTACCCTCTGTAAGCCGTCTCATCATTGTCAGTGATAAGGCCTATGATGGTTGTGTCGTCTACAAACTTGATGATGGTGTTTGTGCCGTGTTTTGCAACACAGTCGTGGGTGAGCAAGGAATACAAGAGGGGGCTAAGCACACAGCCCTGCGGTGCTCCTGTGTTTAAAATGAGAGATGAAGACGTGTGTTTGCCAACTCTCACCACCTGGGGCCAGTTTGTGAGGAAAGAGAAAATCCATCTGCAGATGGTCGTCCCCAACCCAAGCTTCAAGACGAGTTTTGAGGGGATGATGGTGTTGAATGCCGAGCTGTAATCTATGAACAGCATTCTGACATATGTATTTCCTCTTTCCAGGTGGGTGAGGGCAGTGTTTACTGTTAGCGCAATGGCATCCTCTGAATAGATCTGTTTGCTCTGTAAGCAAATTGGAGAGAATCCAGTGTGTCGGGGAGGGAGGAGCAGATGTAACCTTTGACCAGTTGCTCGAAGCACTTCATAATGACTGATGTCAGTGCAACCGGGCGATAGTCATTCAGACAGGAGACCACCGGTTTCTTTGGGACAGGAATGATGGTGGATGCCTTGAAGGAAGTGGGGACCACCGACTGCCTCAGGGAGAGATTGAAGATGTTGGTGAACACATCTGCTAGCTGGTCAGCACACGCCCTGAGGGCACGGCCTGGGATGCCATCTGGTCCCGGAGCCTTGCGAGGATTAACCTTTTTGAAGGACCTTCTCACGTCAGATGTTTCAAGGATCAGAGTGACAGACTCACTGCCCCCTTGAGGATATAGCACCTGTTCTTTGTTGGCTGCATCAAAACAAGCATAGAAGGTGTTGAGCTTGTCTGCAAGAGATGCATTGAGCTGAACACTGACTTTTTCTTTTTATAGTCCGTGAGGCACAGTCCATTCCACAGGTGCTTGGTGTCAGAGCTGTGGTAGCTTGACTCCACTTTGTCCCTGTAGTCCTGTTTGGCCTTCTTGATGGACCTCTGTAGGTCATATTTGGCTGCTTTGTATGCATCAGAGTCCCCTGAGCCAAAGGCAGAGGTCCGTGCATTGAGCTTAGCCCAAATCTGTAGTTCATAGTTGGTGAGGCATTGTTTTATACAAACCGGATTCCAAAAAAGTTGGGACACTAAACAAATTGTGAATAAAAACTGAATGCAATGATGTGGAGATGGCAAATGTCAATATTTTATTTGTAATAGAACGTAGATGACAGATCAAACGTTTAATCCGAGTAAATGTATCATTTTAAAGGAAAAATATGTTGATTCAAAATTTCACAGTGTCAACAAATCCCAAAAAAGTTGGGACAAGTAGCAATAAGAGGCTGGAAAAAGTAAATTTGAGCATAACAAAGAGCTGGAAGACCAATAAACACTAATTAGGTCAATTGGCAACATGATTGGGTATAAAAAGAGCTTCTCAGAGTGGCAGTGTCTCTCAGAAGCCAAGATTGGTAGAGGATCACCAATTCACACAATGTTGCGCAGAAAGATAGTGGAGCAATATCAGAAAGGTGTTACCCAGCGAAAAATTGGAAAGACTTTGCATCTATCATCATCAACTGTGCATAACATCATCCGAAGATTCAGAGAATCTGTAACAATCTCTGTGCGTAAGGGTCAATGCCGTAAAACCATACTGGATGCCCGTGATCTCCGGGCCCTTAAACAACACTGCACCACAAACAGGAATGCTACTGTAAAGGAAATCACAGAATGGGCTCAGGAATACTTCCAGAAACCATTGTCCGTGAACGCAATCCACCGTGCCATCCGCCGTTGCCAGCTGGAACTCTGCAGTGCAAAGAAGAAGCCATTTCTAAGCAAGATCCACAAGCTCAGGCATTGTCACTGGGCCAGGGATCATTTAAAATGGAGTGTGGCAAAACGGAAGACTGTTCTGTGGTCAGACGAGTCACGATTCGAAGTTCTTTTGGAAATCTGGGACGCCATGTCATCCGGACCAAAGAGGACAAGGACAACCCAAGTTGTTATCAACGCTCAGTTCAGAAGCCTGCATCTCTGATGGTATGGGGTTGCATGAGTGCGTGTGGCATGGGCAGCTTGCATGTCTGGAAAGGCACCATCAATGCAGAAAAATATATTCAGGTTCTAGAACAACATATGCTCCCATCCAGACGTCATCTCTTTCAGGGAAGACCCTGCATTTTTCAACAAGATAATGCCAGATCACATTCTGCATCAATCACAACATCATGGCTGCGTAGAAGGATCCGGGTACTGAAATGGCCAGTCTGCAGTCCAGATCTTTCACCTATAGAGAACATTTGGCGCATCATAAAGAGGAAGGTGCGACAAAGAAGGCCCAAGACGATTGAACAGTTAGAGGCCTGTATTAGACAAGAATGGGAGAGCATTCCTATTTCTAAACTTGAGAAACTGGTCTCCTCGGTCCCCAGACGTCTGTTGAGTGTTGTTAGAAGAAGGGGAGATGCCACACAGTGGTGAAAATGGCCTTGTCCCAACTTTTTTGGGATTTGTTGACACCATGAAATTCTGAATCAACATATTTTTCCCTTAAAATGATACATTTTCTCAGTTTAAACTTTTGTTCCGTGATTTATGTTCTATTCTGAATAAAATATTAGAAGTTGGCACCTCCACATCATTGCATTCAGTTTTTATTCACGATTTGTATAGTGTCCCAACTTTTTTGGAATCCGGTTTGTAGCTTAATAAAACAGAATGATAATAATACATTTAAGGATGCATTATAATTAATGATAATTAATGCATTTTACTGTGTGATATACAATTTGCATAGTGATGGTTATTTGCGATTAAAAACTAAATGCTTTTAAAAGGTTCCTCTGTTCTTGGTTGAATTCATTGCTCATCTGTTTTAGAGCCTTAGCATCATAAACAAGATTTATTCTAGTGTCTACCAAAACACTACCATGCCCTAGTTCATATTAATACCCTTTGTTTTAAAGCTACTCTTTGTTTTGTTTAGAGTGAACAGTCAAGTCTTTTATGTGTTTCTGGTACTATGTAGCACAGTATATTTTAGAATCTGATCCTTTGGATTCATTAGGCTATAATGGAGCTGCTTTTTTATTAAAGTCTTTGTTGTATTTTTTTTTTCCTTTTTTTTTTTTAACAGACTAAGCGGAGCATCGCCTTTCCTAGGTGATAACAAGCAAGAAACATTAGCAAATGTGTCTGCTGTGAACTATGAATTTGAAGAAGAGTTCTTTAGCAACACAAGTGGTCTTGCAAAAGATTTTATAAGAAGACTTTTAATTAAAGACCCGAAGTATGTTTATGCAAATGTTTTAAATTAAAATAGATTTTAGTTTTACTCATTATTAATATTTAAGCTCTTAATAATATTTCCAAAATTGTTTAATAACCCATTTCCACATTAATTTAGATGTTTCAAATGGTTATTCAGTATCATACAATGTGTTTAACTTGATAATTGCTCCTGGTAGTCAAGTCATACCCCATCACTTTTCTTGGTGGAAGGTAGTACTAGGGTGATGTACCGTGTTAGCCATTGTGACTGTAGTGGGAAGTCAAGTAAAATGACTCATTTTATTGGCTAACTAAAAGTTACAATATGCAAGCTTTCGAGGCAACTCAGGCTCCTTCTTCAGGCAAGATGCAAGGTAAAATGTGTAGGCATTTTATTAAGCCAAAGCTGGGCATAAACACACCTTTTTACAAAAAGTACAAAATAAACAATAAAAGTGTTTCTAAAAAAATATCATCTGTAAAATTGTTATATTCTTTAGTTTCAAATAAATGTGTTACTGTTTCCAACAATTGTTAGTTTACTTAAAAAATTAAGGTGATTAACATTTTTAGCTTTTAAAATCAGTGCATAGTTGTTGAAACTACCCAGAAATTATAACATACTTGTACATATTTGTAGTATCCCAGAGATTAGACTTCTGTAATGATTGTTCCAAACATTCTGTCCTTAGTGTGTAATCAATCAATTTACAATAAATCCCGTTTTAGCATCATTGCACATTATGTAAAGGTGTGCTTTTATGTCAGAGCATTTCTGTTTCACTGTCCATCTTAAGAATACAGACTTAAGTATGGCTAAAATGGGTAGATTAGGCCATATAAATGAGAATAAATAAAAGCTACTGTCACAGACAAATAAAAAAGAAATTTTGTAGATTTTGTCCTTGAATAGTTTTCACAGTCAGTCTGTTAAACTTGATCTTAGCAAAATGTTAAGTAAAAGAGACTGATAGCATCTCATATAGGACATGTAGTTTACATCAAAGCAGGACACGCATGAATTGAATGGTGCTAGTCAGACACCTTATGAGAGCAGTAAGCACAACCTTAATAAATTCTTAATATATTAAAGAATGCTTCCCTTCTTAACGATCATAAATATTTTCTGTATTATTTACACTAGACCTATTTAGATTTAAACATCTTTCTGATTGGTAACTTGTGTATTTAATTTATTTCATTTTTGTAATTGTATAATTTAGCAGTGTTGCAAAACGTTTTATGTTTAATCAAAAATCATTCCTTATAACTTTGAGCAACTTAACATTCTCACACTCACTTCATCCAGTTGAGGTTAGCAGGGGCCAGAGTACGTCCGGAATTAGCCCTGGTCCTGAACTGGTCTCACTGCCCACACATACTTACTTGCACACATGGATATTTGGAATCACCAGTTAATCTGACATTCATATTATTTGAAAATAGGAAGAAAACCATAGTACCCAGAGGAAAACCCTTATACACATTAGAAGAACATGCAAAATCCACATAGATAACAATTGCACATAGGACTGTAAGGATGCTGCAATTGTGCTTTGCTGCAGAATTTGACATTATGTTCCTAAATGTACAAAATTAAGCTCCTACACAAGACTTTTGCCTATGTGCTTTCAGAGAAGGTATAGCTGGATATTAGTCTGACACTTGGGTTGGAAATCTTTTGTACAGTATATTAAGTGTCACTTGCAAGCAATAGACAACTGGTGTGCCAGTGGATAATAGCATATAGTTTTATTTTAAATACTTGCACTCAGAGTTGTACTGTTAATGGCAAGTTAAAGTCATCATAATTATATTAACTGGTGTACACACAAAACATTCATATTTACTGTTAAAGTGTACTGAACAACAAACTGTACATACAGCCGCATCACTTCCACACCTGAGCCTGGCACAAAAGGCTGTCAGTGGTTAAAAATATAATTCTTGGTTTTCTTGCATCATCATTTGATAATAATAATAATTTTGAAGAAATGGCACCATCTCTCAGATTGAGTTAAAAAATAAAAATAAAAACTTTTTACAAACAAACTTGGGTTGCATTGTATTGACCTTTTGCACAGCAAATGCCACCTCAAGATGCTGATTACAGTTTGCCTCTTTTTAAAATTTGAACCATAAAACTATATACCGAGGCCCACTTTTTTTTAGTCTTGTGGATTAAGTTTAACTTCTATACACAGATCACACACTCATCCACTCTCATCCAAGGCCACTTAAGAATAATTATGTATAAGTTATTCCTGCATATCATCTTGGCATTTTCAATTTAAAATGTTCTTTTTGTTTTGATTTTTTTCAGAAAGAGGATGTCAATTGAAGAAACTCTGCAGCATCCATGGATTAAGGTTAGTATTATTTGCTGTTAAAAAAAAAAAAATTGTAACACAACTTTGGAGGATCACGTCACTTGAAAAAAGAGTAATGGTTTCTTGCACAACAATAAAATTTTAGATGTTTAAGGAGGCTTTATAATGAGGACATCTCAGTCTGAGAACCACATATAAATAATAGGGATGCTCAGTTTGATTGGGGCCCATCTAAATCAGACAATTTTCACTAACAGTGACTTGATTAGTTATGTGTAAATTGGTGGATCATAAAAACCAATATTTTCAGCACCTACTTTACTAAGCTTTACGGTAATTTAGTTGCAGTCCTCCTTTACGCAAGTTATTTCAATAATTGAGCCAGCATCTTTTTTGCAGCAAATTTCTTAACAGTTGTATTATCGTAGTATTTCCCTCCACTTGCCCTTTTACCTGTTTCCTCAAGGGTAAGGGTTCTCGTCAAGTTCGTTATCGGGTTGGTCTACTGTTGCATTTTAAGATGAACACACACACACATAGATAAACACACACACAGACCCTAACCACAACAGTGCTCCATGAATGACACACACACGCTGATTAACCCATAGCACTTTAAACCACACAAGTGCTATAGGAATAACAGCCTGTCATTCAGCACTTCAAGAGACTTACTTATTTTCGGCACGAACAACAATACGATGTTTTAGTGATATCTCAGACCTAAATATTACTTTTGGTCTACAAGAATACATTTAAACATATAAAGACTCAGCACTCTTGACTATAGGCCATTCATCAGCCAAGAATACCTTCTTTCTCATATTTGTTCCTTCTGTTGAGTATAGCGCTCTTCACTCTCAGCCATATAAACCTTGCAGCACAGAAATAATGGCAAAAATCTGGCTGTCACCAGGTGCTCAAAGAAATCTAACTTATTACTTCAATCACTCTAGACATTAAGACAAAGCATTGAAAGTTAAAAGCAGCATGGTATTTATTACAAGAATAATAATAATACCACAAGAAAAAATAATACTAGAAAATAGGTAGTGATAGGAAAGTCTGAATATATATAGTCTTTAGAAAAAGCTTACGAAAAAGTTACAGATGACAAGGATGAATGTCCCAGGGAGGCGTTTGATTTAGCAATCGATGTTCATGATGCCTTTCTGACGACCAGGGCCGTCTTCGTCCGTTCCTCTTCTTCTTTCTTCTTCTCCCTTTGCTTCTCTTTCTTCTCCCTTTGCTTCTCTCCTCTTCTTTCCAAACCAAGGCATATTTATTATGAAATGTCAAGCCTTGGTTTCAAAACACATGCACCTGATTGGCTGGCTGTCCAAATGATTGATGAATTAATTCACTGTCTGTTTTCCCACACAACAAAACCTTTGATGTACTCGGAGAAATAGTAGTTCTTCCTGTCCTAGGCTATAAAGCAAATTGTTGTTCCAGATGTCCATCCATCAATAGCCTGAGGTATCACCTCAGCATCCTTTCCCAGGCTATAAAACCAAATTAGCATGAAGCTATGAACAAGTGTTATAAAAGTAAGGTGTAAGGGAAGAAAACCTGCTTTAATTTAATTTCATCTGTTGTCTTGTCTTGAACAAAATATAATGGAAACCAAAATGTACAGATTTTATACACCATAACAACAGTGTAACTAAAAACCAGTAAGTCGAGGTTTGTTTTGCAAGGAGCTTAACTTTTACATTAAAGAAAGTGGATCAATCAACTGAGAAAACTGAATTGGAGGGATTGTCCTCTGCAGTTAGACAAATGGTAAGGAAAGCTAGTTTAATGAATTCAGACCTTTTTATATTGTTCTTTAAATTAACACTAGATCCCAGAAGCTTGCAGTCTTTTTTTTTTTTTGTTGTTCCAGACTACCTTAATTTTCCTTGTTGCTCCTTATCACCATGCCAGTTACTCAGTGATGGATGTGTTTGTTTTGCAAATATGTCAATTTGCACCATGCAGAATACACTCGCCCATCCTCCATTCAGCCAGTTGAAGTCACGTCATATCAAATTTCGCACTACTCATTTCTGTGTGGAAATTTTTATCTGACAATGAGTTGTAGGGAATTGTATAGGTAGACGTTTGAATGCTTGTGTGTGTTTGAGTGTTTCACATTGAAAATGCACATGTCTGGCAGATTCACTCAGGTGGTGCAGAGGTAGAGCTGCTGCTTCACAGTGAGGAGGTTTCTTGGTTTGAATCCCAAGCCCTCCCTGCTTTTAGCACTTTGAGTAGTGAGCTGCTCTTATTATTATTATTACAGTTGTGCTTGAAAGTTTATGAACCCTTTAAAATTTTCTATATATCTGCATAAATATGACCTAAAACATCATCAGATTTTCACTCAAGTCCTAAAAGTAGATAAAGATAAACCAGTTAAACAAATGAGACAAAAATATTATACTTGGTCATTTATTTATTAAGGAAAATGATCGAATATTATATATATGTGAGTGGCAAAAGTATGTGAACCTTTGCTTTCAGTATCTGGTGTGACCCCCCTTTACAGCAATAACTGCAACTAAACGTTTCCGGTAACTTTTGATCATTCCTGCACACCGGCTTGGAGGAATTTTAGTCAATTCCTCCGTACAGAACAGCTTCAACTCTGGGATGCTGGTGGGTTTCCTCACATTAACTGCTCGCTTCATTTCCTTCCACAACATTTCAATTGAATTAAGGTCAGGATTTTGACTTGGCCATTCCAAAACATTAACTTTATTCTTCTTTAACCATTCTTTGGTAGAACGACTTGTGTGCTTAGGGTCGTTCTCTTGCTGCTTGACCCACCTTCTCTTGAGATTCAGTTTATGGACAGATGTCCTGACATTTTCCTTTAGAATTCTCTGATATAATTCAGAATTCATTGTTCCATCAATGAAGGCAAGCTGTCCTGGCCCAGATGCAGCAAAAGAGGCCCAAACCATGATACTATCATCACCATGTTTCACAGATGGGATAAGGTTCTTATGCTGGAATGCGGTGTTTTCCTTTCTCCAAACATAACGCTTTTCATTTAAACCAAAAAGTTCTATTTTGGTCTCATCCGTCCACAAAACGTTCTTCCAATAGCCTTCTGGTTTGTCCACATGATCTTTAGCAAACTGCAGACGAGCAGCAATGTTTTTTTTTTGGAAAGCAATGGCTTTCTCCTTGCAACTCTGCCATGCACACTACTGTTGTTCAGTGTTCTCCTGATGGTGGACTCATGAACATTAGCCAATGTGAGAGAGGCCTTCAGTTGCTTAGAAGTTACCCTGGGGTCCTTTGTGACCTCACCGACTATTACACGCCTTGCTCTTGGAGTGATCTTTGTTGGTCGACCACTCCTGGGGAGGGTAACAATAGTCTTGAATTTCCTCCATTTGTACACAATCTGTCTGACTGTGTGTGGATTGGTGGAGTCCAAACTCTTTAGAGATGGTTTTGTAACCTTTTCCAGCCTGATGAGCATCAACAACTCTTTTTCTGAGGTCCTCAGAAATCTCCTTTGCTCATGCCATGATACACTTCCACAAACATGTGTTGTGAAGAGCAGACTTTGATAGATCCCTTTAAATAACACAGGGTGCCCACTCACACCTGATTGTCATCCAATTGATTGAAAATTCCTGACTCTAATTTCACCTTCAAACTAACTGCTAATCCTAGATGTTCACATACTTTTGCCACTCACAAATATGTAATATTCGATCATTTTCTTCAATAAATAAATGACCAAGTATAATATTTTTATCTCATTTGTTTAACTGGTTTCTCTTTAACTACTTTTAGGACTTGAGTGAAAATCTGATGATGTTTTAGGTCATATTTATGCAGGAATATAGAAAATTCTAAAGGGTTCACAAACTTTCAAGCACAATTGTACAGTATATAATAAAGCAGACACATAAACACAGTTGAATAATTTCTGTTTGTTATCTTGTCACTTGAACAATTTTTTTTTAATAATTCAGTTTTATTCTTGAATTAAAACACACTGGTTTCATTATATCTTTGCATCAGTAACCACTTGAATGACATCAAACCTGTCTCTTCCTCTCTCGCTCTATCTCGTACGTGCACACACACACATCCATGTATGAAAACCTTCTTATTTGAAAACACTTAAAATGGACACCGTTTGAGTTTGGACAGTGAACTTTTTTAAGTGAGGCAGCTTATATTTTACAAAAACAAAAGTAGATACAAATTTGAAATTGCTGCTTAGTAAACAGTAGGCTTGTTAGCTTAACAGCAAAATATGTCTTTTACTTATAAACCCATTAAGCCTGATAGTCTTGTGTCTACTTGATGAACAACTTATGAATATTTAATAAATTTGCAGCTTCTTAATAGATTTTTACTGTGTTTATTCTTTGTTTTGCTAACACACAAATACTACATACTTAAAATGATAAGCCATATTTATACTTATACCTCAAGAATTACAAATATGGTTTGCTTAAGATGTATGCTGACTGGTAAGGCCTCAGAGTACTGCATACAGTTTGGGTCTCTGGGCTACAAAAAAGACACAGCAGTGCTAGAGAAAGTTCGGAAAAGAGTGACTAGGCTGTTTCTGGGACTGAAATATGAGTTGTGAGGAAAGATTAAATCAGTTAAACCTTTTCAGTTTACACAAATGGACATTAAGAGGTGACAATATTTGAAGTTTAAAATGAGTTCAACAAGAACATAGGAGCATAGCTGAATACTTAAGGATAAAATTCACACAAAAGATGCAAGAAATCAGTTGCCAAGTAGTATGATAGATGGTAGAACTTGAAGGATATTCAAAACTCGAATGAATGTTACTTTGGAGGGATTAGATGGGTATGATTGGTGGTCTGAATGTCCTGTTCATAACTTTTTCTGTTTTAATATGATATTATACTGGCTTCTTTTGTTTTACTCTTATACAAGTACCTCATTATCTTAAAAAAAAATCCAAAGCCCTGTTGTCACAATTTTGTAGGCAAGTTGCACAGTAATATTAGGGAATAATTCAATGACCATTAAGAAGGGTTTGCTTTGGAGTATTTACAGGTACATCTCATAAAACTAGAATATCATTGAAAAGTTAATTTATTTCAGTAATTCAATTTAAACAGTGAAACTCCTATATTATATAGATTCATTACACACAGAGTGATATATTTCAAGTGTTTATTTCTTTTCATTTCGCTTATTATGACCTACAGGTAATGAAAACTTACATTTTCAGTAACTCAGAAAATTAGGATACTACATAAGACCAATAAAAAAATGAATGCACTCAGTAGTTGGTTGGGCTCCTTTTGCATGAATTACTGCATCAATGTGGTTTGGCATGGAGCAATCAGCATGTGGCACTGCTGAGGTGTTTTGGAATCCCAAGATGCTTTGATAGCGGCCTTAAGCCCATCTACATTGTTGGTTCTGGTGTGTCTCACCTTCCCCATGACAATATCCCATAGATTCTTGATAGGATTGTGAAGCATAACCCATTCAAGAATTTGTGGGAGATTCACAAAGAGTGAACTACAGCTGGAGTCTGCGCTTCAAGAGCCACCACACACAGACATACTGTATCTGGGACATGGGCTACAACTGTCGCATTCCTTGTGTCAAGCCATTCCTGAACCAGAGACAAAATCAGAAGCGTCTTACCTGGGCTAAGGAGAAAACGGACTGGACTGTTGCTCGGTTGTCCAAAGTCTTCTTTTCAGATGAAAGTAAATTTTGCATTTCATCTGGCAATCAAGGTCCCAGAGTATGGAAGAAGAGTGGAGAGAGGCCCAGAATCCAAGTTGCTTGAGGTCCAGTGTGAAGTTTCCACAGTCAGTGATTTTGGGGAGCCACGTCATTTGCTGGTGTTGGTCCACTGTGTTTTATCAAGTCCAAAGTCAATGCAGCCGTCTACCAGGAAACCTTACAGCACTTTATGCTTCCCTCTGCTGACAAGCTTTATGAAGATTCTGCTTTCATTTTCCATCAGGACATGGCACCTGCCCACACTGCCAAAAGTACCAATACCTGGTTTAATGACCATGGTATTACTGTGCTTGATTGGCCAGCAAACTTGTCTGACCTAACTATTGTCAAGAGGAAGATGAGACACCAGACCCAACAATGCAGACTAGCTGAAGGCCGCTATCAAAGTGTCCTGGGCTTCCATAACACCTCAGCAGTTCCACAGGCTGACTGCCTCCATGCCACACCACATTGATGTAGTAATTCATTCAGAAGGATCCTCGACCATCTATTGAGTGCTTACATGGACATACTTTTCGGTAGGCCAACATTTCTATATTAAAAATCATTTTTATATTGGTCTTATGTAATATTCTAATTTTCTGAGATACTGAATTTTGAGTTTTCATTACCTATAGGCAATAATCAGCTAAATGAAAAGAAATAAATGCTTCAAATATTTCACTATGTGTGTAATGAATCTATATAATATATGAGTTTCACTTTTTGAGTTGAATTACTGAAATAAATTAACTTTTAAATTCAGGGGGAGTAATTTTGTCAAACCAGTAGTGTACTTTTCATGTCAGGTATATTTGAAGTAGTACACCGGGACGCCTGGCTGTGCTGATCCTGTCAGTTTTTGCGTATTACAATTTCTGTACCAGCTGTGCAAGAGACATGAAGATACATTTTTGTCAGACCAGAGTAGTCAGTCAGCACATATGGATACCGTGGGAGGTAACTGAAGTTTAATTTTGGTTCTGCCATCCTGGGAACACCCTGCTCATGCGCCATGTTGCATTTGTCACGACAGAAGCCATGAGTGAGTTTTTGTGTGACAGACACACTGGCCTTACACTTTTTTATATATAGATAGTTAACTAATAGAAGTGGAAGGGATCAATACAGTATAGGTTTGCAATTATCGTGTCAGCTAAATTAAAATAATTTTTGTTCAACATCTGTATGGAATATAGAAAAAATGTATTTTGTTACTTGCACAATAAAAGTGCAGTGTTATTGCTCATGCACTAAATGGTGCTATATAAAACAAAGGTGGATTGATTGTTTGTCACAGGGGTTACTCTGCCCTTTCTTTACTTGTTCTCTGTCTGCTGGTTTCTTTGATTAAAAACAGTTTAAAAAATCTTTTCCTGCTAAAAAAAATGCCTGCATACTTGTCATTTGTTTTTTGGACAACATAGAAAAGTGTATTATCTGTATTTTTGGTTTTTTTTTTTCCTTTTTTTCATTTCTGATTTTTCACTGCTTATGATATCGATATATCTCCCTTTTCTTTCTCACTTTTTCTATAATAAACTGCACACTGATACTTTATAGTTGTTGTTAATGTTGTTGATAGCTTGGTGAAACTATGAAAAATTAAGATCCCTTTATTCTCCAAACAAATGTTACTTCAGGGTTTGAGAAAGTGTTCAATGTCAGCTTCACTTACTCTGGGGTTTTTGCTACTTTATATTGGAAAGGAAACTAATTACTTTAAAAAAAAAACTTACATTGTTACGTCATGATAATAGCTTTATTTAAATGTGATTAAGCTTTTACTGCATTCTTTTTCACACAGTAAAAGGTGCATGGAGCAAAGTATAATTGAGAATTATGTTACCTTAACCGTTACTCAGCTAGGGAACATGATTCATGAAAGTGTTGTCTGGGACATATTCATTGTTCATCTTGCAATATTGTGATTTCTTTTTAAATTGTAATAATCCATTAATGTTTTCTTAAGCTGCATGGTACACCATTTGAAATTTCTTATAGTTTTGTAGTTATTACTTGTTTTCAACAAGAAATTACTAGAAACATTTAAAGAAACCTCTACCAGTACTTAAGTGCCCCATCCATATTAACAGTATAGGATTCTTTGTGAGCAACTATTTATTAATCAAGCTGACAGTAAAGTAAGGCTTTTAGTATGATTGATTGATACTGGATTATATGTTGAATAATATCGGACTTGTGGAATTGGAATTGTATAGTTATATCTAACTGTGGTTATAAAGTACATTCTTTTTAAGTCTAATAATTTTGTTAATTGTTTTTACATTTCTGTTTAGCCCAAGGATACACTTCAGGTTCTAAGTAGGAAGGCTTCTGCTGTAAATATGGAAAAACTGAAGAAGTTTGCAGCCAGGAGAAAATGGAAGGTACTAATATATGAAAGTTTAAAATTTGTAATTTAATATATCTAGAGTTTCAGTTTATGTAAATTTATATAAATATTTTTAGGTAAAGCAGTTGAATCAGTGTTAAACTATAACTCAAGATAATGTACTTTATACTAGAACATACTGTGTTTTAAACATTTTTACAGCACTAATGATGAATTATTTATGCTATAACTTAACAATTTTCTTGTCCTTATAAAATCTTGAAATTAGATAAACATGGCTTCTGGTGACAAAACAGCACACAGAAGATTTAACTTTGACATTATCTATTCAACAAAACATAAGCCAACATGCATCAGTCGTGGATGTTGTATAACCTCATATCAGTTAAGAAGGCAGCTACAGCCAGGTGCTGTTAATTGAATGCACCTGATTAGTTAACGAATAGAATACCAACCATTTCTCTCCCTCTCTCCCCTTCACTATATATATATATATATATATATATATATATATATATATATATATATATATATATATATACTGTACATTGTAAAAGGCGCTATATAGGCGCCTGACCCGACACAGACTCTCACCCAGAGACACATACAAAAACAAATTAACTTTTTATTTTCTTCACCTGTGGGGCACATCTTCCCCGTGACCCTCACAGGCACAACAAAGTCCCCAGTACACAAATAATGCACTCAAAGCACACTCTTCTCTGGCACCACCACTCCTCCTCCT